>NC_057865.1:201973799-202171299 GCF_019393635.1 Dromiciops gliroides
GGGTTGGTAGCTGCTACTTGGAACTGCCCAGAGAGATTCAGGAACTGAAAGAGTGGAATGATTTAGCACCTCATTGAAATCACATCTACAGTCAAGAATCTAGGTTAGAGATGGGGCAGGGGGCAAGATGGTGGGAGGAAAGGCTGTGACTTTTGGAGCTCCTCACACCATCTGTCCACATACCGCCCCCCACCCCAAATGCCATAAGACAACTCCTGGAGCAGCAAAACCCACAAAAGAACAGAGAAAAATCGTTTTCCAGTCAAAGACAACTTAGAAGTTCAGAAAAAGGGGTCTACTGTCCCGGGTTGAGAGGGAAGCACAGTGCCCAGCACAGATTCATCCCCAGGCAGGCTGCACCTCAAGAGCCTTGGAACCTTCAGTGTCAGTGGCTTCTTCTGAAACTTACCTCATAGACTGGTGAGGGGGTCCAGTGGTTGGCCGGGGGTGGGGGGAATTGTAGGGGTCTCTGCAAGAGGAGAAGTGGGAGCACTGCTGTGTTCCTCAGGGAGCAGACTTGAGTGGCAGTGGCCCGGTGGGGGAGGGGCACAGGCATGCCAAGCTTGTGGACTACAGAGAATCAGATTTCAATTAGCCCATGGTTAACTTATGGGCCAGGCGGGCTGAGAACAAGCCTCTCCTTAAATTGTACCACCTGGGACCCCCTGAAGCTTGGGTCAGTGAATCCTGGAAAACGTGCTCCACTTTAAGAAGGAGTTAAAAGCCAAGAAATAGGTGGCCAAGATGAACAGGCAGAGAAAGCAGTGGACCATACTAAGTTTCTTTGGTGACAAGGTAGATCAAAATACATGCTCAGAAGAAGATAACAAAGTCAAAGCTCCTCCATCCAAAACTTCCAAGAAAAATATGAATTGGTTTCAGGCCATGGAAGCACTCAAAAAGGACTTTGAAGATAAAGTAAAGTAAGGGAAAAGTTAGAGAGGTAGAAAAAAATGGAAAGAGAAATGAGAATGATGCAGGAGTGTCATGAAAAAAAGTCAACAGCTTGAAAAGCCAAATTGGCCAAATGGAAAAGGAGGTACATAAACTATCTGAAGAAAATCATTGCTTAAGAGTTAGGATAAAGCAAATAGAAGCTAATGACTTTATAAGAAATCAAGACACAATAAAGCAAATCCAAATGAATTAAAAATAGAGGACGATATGAAATATCTCCATGGAAAAACAGCTGAGCTGGAAAATAGTTGAGAGATAATTTGAAAATCAGTGGAATACCTGAAAACCATGACCAAAATAAGAGTTGAGACAGCATCTTCCAAGAGATTGTCAGGGAAAATTGCCCTGATATTCTAGAAGCAGAAAGTAAAATAGAAATTGAAAGAATCCACCAAACACCTCCTGAAAGAGATCCCAAAAGGAAAACCTCCAGGAATATTATAGCCACATTCCAGAACTCCCAGGTCAAGGAGAAGATATTGCAAGCAGCTAGAAAAAAAGGAATTCAAATATTGTGGATCTACAGTCAGGATAACACAAGATTTATCACCTTCTACATTAAAGGATTGGAGGGCATGGAATATGATATTCCAGAGGGCAAAGGAACTGGGATTACAACCAAAAATCACCTACCCAACAAAACTGAGTAAAATATTTCGGGGGGGGGGGAGGCAGCTAGATGGCGAAGTGGTTAAAGCACTGGCCCTGGATTCAGGAGTACCTGAGTTCAAATCCAGACTCAGACACTTAACACTAGCTGTGTGACCCTGGGCAAGTCACTTAACCCCCATTGCCCCGCAAAAAAAAAAAAAAGTATTAAAAAAATATTTCCGGGGGAAAAATGGGGCTTCAATGAAAAAGAGGACTTTCAGGCATTCATGATGAAAAGACCTGAACTGAATAGAAAATTTGACTTTCAAATACAAGACCCTAGAGAAGCATAAAAAGAAGGAAATGGCAAGCCACTGTATTGTCTCTGCCAGGAAAACCCCAAACAGGGTCTTGAAGAGTCAGACATGAAACCACTGAACAACAACAGCAATATGCACGTATCTATAGTTTTGTAATGGAATTTATTAATTTGATCATTGACAATGCTATGCTAAGGTTTAGTAAAATTACAGCAATTCAAACAGTTAAAGAAGAGAATCCAGCTTTCCAGACCAGAGTCCAGAATCCAGTTTTCCAGACCAGAATCCAGTTTCCTCCTGATGACATCTTACCACTTCAAGAAGACAAGAGAACTCAGAGACTTTATATGTTTTGTTAGTTTTTTACTATCTCCTTTCTGTTATAATATACACTATCTGTAACATGTACTCTCTGCAGAGGCTCTCCCTTTGCAAGACTAATGTCAAAGCGTCAGTTCATGAGGACAAAAAAAAAATCACCCCTCTGGACAAAACTTTCCTCTCTTCCTTTTCTACATTGTTGTTCACATATTATTAGTTAGCAATAGTTATTATATTCTTTTTACTGTTCCGTCAAGGAAATATTTTGTTTCTTGAGGAACAAAAGGGGGGAATGTGGTAAAAAGTTTTAACAGTCGGTTAGATAATGGAGAGACGCCAGTTTTTGGGTTTTTTTAGGACCACCCTTTTGGGGAGGAGACCAACAGCATTGCCTGCTGAGCACTCGACTTCTGACTTCCGGGGTGCGAGCTTAAAAGGCAAGGAGAGAACGGAAGTAGGGGCTTTTTCCTGCTCTGCTGGTCTCCTGGCTGCGCTGCACAGACAGACGCGGACTGGAGTTTGACTCGGCCCGGCTCTCGGTTAACAGCATGCACTTGACTCGGTCTCTCTCCCCAAAAGTGGCCTTGGGTTTTTGTGAGTTTTATACAGAATATAGACTAAGCCTAGACTTAAGACGATTTGTATTGTATTTCTACTTTCCTATCCTTCTAATCAACATCACCTTGTGACTACCATACAATAAAGGCTCTATCTAGAAAACCAGAAGCTTCTTCCATTTACTAGTCTGGGAGATAAATTAAGGGAAAGGTTAAGTAGGGGAGATTTATGATCTAATATCCAATTTTAATCTCACAGTTTGAAAATACTCTGATTGAAATGGAAGAGGAGCTTGTTGTTTGGCTGGGAAAAGATTGTCCTGGTGGCCCCAAAATGAGAGTCTGATAGTTCTGTAGTCAGTCTGTGGAGAAGATGGAACTTAAAAAAAAAACAACCTAGCCCCAGTTAATGAATTTTTACCTTTTTGTATGTAGGGGATGTGGAAGAAGGGTTTTCTCTTTCCCTCCCCACTATTGATCTTGGTGCTTTTCAGTAGAGATTCTCAACCAGTAGGAGACAGTTCATCCAGCAGTTGAAGAGTTTGATAGTTTGAAATAAAGAGTTAGAAACCCAGTTGAGATGTATCCCGCAAGGGGCAGAGAGAGAGGGGTAGTTTTGAGGAAGAACATCTCTGGAAGCAGAGAGAACTTACAGTTGAGATTTAAGCTGTGGAGAGCAATAAACCCAAAGAGTCCAGTAGAAGAACCTTCTTAACAACAACAGACTTGAAGACTCTAAGCAGAAAGGAAGGCATTGGGGCTCTATAATACCAGATGAATGAGTTAGCATGATATCATGTATTTCTAGGTGTATGTGCCTCACAACCAATATGCTCTAAGTTTGTGCCCATTTTTCTGACAGATGCTAAGTGTATGTGAGGGAGTATACATTCTGGGGTGTGTTGTGTGATCTTTTGTTTTGTAACTACTGCTCTCAATGCCATTTTAGTAAATGCCTCAACTTCTAGGTAGTACCTACTGGCTAACTATTAAAGGTAAATTCATGGAAAAACACTTTTGAAGAGAGATATGGTGAAAAAAGATAGAAAATAGAGTAAATAGCCTGGGGAGGGAATAGGATGGAGGGAAACACAGTAATGGTAACTGTGAAAAAAATTTTAAAGCAGAGGCAAGAGGAATGTAAGATGATGATGATGACAACAATGATGATTGATGGTGATTGGATGAAGATGAGGCTTGATTGAAGAGGACTGATGATGATGATGATGAAGAAATAGATGGTGCTTACTTTGCTGGGCTATTGTTTATTTTTTGTTTGTTTGTTTTTGCAGGACAATGAGGTTTAAGTGACCTGCCCAGGGTCACACAGCTAGTGTCAAGTGTTTGAGGTCGAATCTGAACTCAGATCCTCCTGAATCCAGGGCAGGTGCTTCCACTGTGTCACCTAGCTGCCCCCTTTGCTGGGCTATTGTGAAGAAAATTCTTTGTCAGGTATAAGCTAAGAACCAATGTACTTCAACTATTGTACACTACAAATAAGGAAAGTGAGTTCCAAAAAGGTTGAGTGATCATGCTAACATTACATAGGTACTAAACATCAGAGCTATGATTTAAATCACTGTCAAACCCAATTTTCAGAACTCAGTCCCTCAAGTTTCAATTATTTTTATACTATTCTCACTCACAAGGCAGTAGGGAGAAAAGTGCTTTGTAAATCTGAAAGTTTAGCAAAATTAAATCTGTTACTAGTAATTCTTCCTAGGGATCTTTCACAAATTATTCTTTGATGTGATTCATTGATGGAACTCCAACCCACAAAGCAAAGAATTGAATTTTATTTTTACAATCAATAAAAATCTTCCTTCTCTCCTTTTTATCTCCCTACCCCATAACTGAAAAGGAAAGAATAATAAAGCCATTCTTACAAACAAATTTTTAAAAAATATCTAGGTTAGAACGGATAGTATGACTTCTCCTGAACCTGAGGAGGAGAACCAAGTTGATTGTACTTGTTGTGTCTTGGCAACATGAGGTTATTATCCGGATTATCAGAAAAATGGGTCACAGTGTTATGAAAAATGTAGAATCTAAACAAAAGATCTGATATCTATACAATTCTCTTAGGTTTGCACAAATGCTTTACAAATATTATCTCATTTTATTTTTACAACAATACTCAGAAGGAGGTGTTATTATCACCATTTTACAAATCAGGAAACAGGCAGACTGAGGTTAAGTGACTTGCCCAGGGTCACACTGTTAGTAAGTATATGAGATAGCATTTGAACTCAGGCTGTCCTGACTCTAGGTCCAACACTGTGCCACTTAGCTAGCTGCCTTGGTGGCAAGGTTTTCCAAATGTTTTCTCCCTGCCTTTCACAGATTATATATCTTTTAAAATTTTATCTTTTTTTTCTAATTTTCTAATTTCTTGTTCTAAGTCCTGGAACACTATAAAAGCCTTCTTATTGAAATTCACAGTAATATTAAAGTGGTAAATCTAACCATCCATACTGGAAGCAGACAAAACCCTAAACAGTGACTTGTAACGCAACAAGCCTTTATTAAGTTCTTACTATGTGTAAGATGCTGTGCTAGGTACTAGGGATACAAACCTGAAAAGGAATAAGTCCTATCTTTAGGTGTTTGCATTCAACTGGATATGGAGCTGAATAGGCAGTCTAGTTTGTTATAGTGTGGTATCAGTAGGGGGTCTGACAGAGAAACAACAAGCTGGTCCCAGAATTGAATAGACTATTTGACTGGACTGCATTTGAAAAGTTGCAGAATTATTTTGGAATCACAGACTATCAGAGTTGAAAGGGATTTCAGAGGCTATCTAGTACAACTTACTTTAAAAAAATAAATGTTTTCATTTAAAGTTTTGAGTTCCAAGTTCTATCCCTCCTTCCCTCCCTCTCCTCTTTCTTCCCTGAGGCAGTAAGCAATCAGATATTGGTTATACATGTGCATTTATGTAAAACATTCCCATATCAATCCTTTTGTACAAGAAAACTTGAATAAAGAAAAAAATGAAAGAAATTGAGAAATAGCATGCTTCAGTCTGTGTTCAATCAATATCAGTTCTTTCTTTGGAGGAGGATAGTATGTTTCATTATTAATCCTTTGGGATTGTCTTGGATCATTGTATTGCTGAGAATAGTTAAGTCATTCACAGGTTTTTTTGTTGCTTTTAAAATTTTTTTATTTTGTTTTGTTTTGCAGGGCAGTTGGGGTTAAGTGACTTGCCCAGGGTCACACAGCTAGTAAGCGATAAGTGTCTGAGCCCGGATTTGAAGTCAGGTCCTCCTGAATACAGGGCCGGTGCTCTATCCACTGCGCCACCTAGCTGCCCCCACAGTTTTTCATCAAACAGTATTGCTGTCTCTGTGCACAAAGTTCTCTTGATTCTGCTCACTTCACTATATATACATCAGTTCATGCGAGTCTTTCTGGACCTTTCTGAAATCATCCTGCTTGTCATTTCCCATAGCACAATAATATTCCATTATAATTATATACCACAGCTTGTTTAGCTATTCCCCAAATGATGGACATTCCTTTGATTTCTAATTCTTAGCCACCACAAAAAGAGTTGGTATAAATATTTTTGTACAAATAGGTCTTTTTGGGGAGATCTTTCGGATCTAGCACAACTTATACTCAAATGGGATTTCCCTATATAACTTCCCAGAATAGTCATATAGTTTTTGTGTTAAGACCAATAGTGAGAAGGATAATGCTACCTCCAAAAGCAGCTCGTTGCATTTTTGAATAATTCTGATTGTTATAGTGTTCATCCTTAGATCAAAATCTGTCTTCTGAAACTTCTAATCTTTTCCTAGTTCTATACTGAAAGGCAGCTATCATGTTCCCCCTAAGTATCCCCTTCTCTAGAATTTTTGTTGTTTAGTTGTTTCAGTTGTATCTGACTCCTTGTGACCCCATTTGGGGTTTTCCTGGAAAAGATATTCGAGTGGTTTTGCTATTTCCTTCTCCAGCATATTTTATTGATGAGAAAACTCAGGCAAACAAGGTTAAGTGTGATGCCTGGGGTCACACAACTAGTAAGTGTCTGAGACCAGATTTGTGTGTGTGTGCACGCACACGCGCACGCACACACACACACACACACACACACACACACACACACACACACACACGGCAATGAGGGTTAAGTGACTTGCCCAAGCTAGTAAGTGTAAAGTATCTGAGGCCTGATTTGAACTCAGGTCCTCCTGACACTAAGGCAGGTGCTTTATCCACTGAGCCACCTAACTACTCCTTTCTCTTGGATAAGTAATACTATCAATTGATCTTCATATGGGATATTCTTAAAGTTCTTCAATATCATGGTTGTTTTCATCTGTAAACCCTTATCAGTGTCCTTCCAAAATTGTGGCACCAAAAGTTGGGTGCTATATTCCTGGTCAGAGAACCTTAGGACTATCACTTCCTTTGTTCTGAATGTAATGGTTCTGTTAATGCAATCTATATCACATTTGCTTCTGTTAATGTAGTCTAAAGTCACATTTCTTTAGGTATTATATCACTCCTATTGAGTCTACCAAATCCTCCAGATCTTTTCATATGAAAGGCACATTTGTCTTACCATACCTTCTCTGTCTTGTTCTGGAGAAGCTGATTTTTTTTATTTCTAAATGGCAAGCCATGAATACAAAAGGCAATACCAAGTTAATATATAAACTCATTTGTAATATCTTATGAAGAAGGATGCTGATAATTATAAGCAGTAAGGTCACAAAAAAAGAGAGAAGCAGGGGGAGTAAAAGTGGCTTAAAGAAAACTTGGCAAGATATCTAAGTAATCAAAGTTATCCCAAGGGATAAAAATAGATAAAGGACAAAAATAGAACAGGACAATAAAAAGAAGAAAATGGAAAAGATTTGTAAAAAATGATTATGATGGACTGTTTTTATCCATTAAGGATGGTGGAACCACTACACTTAGATCCGACATAGTCCTATGTGTGCTTAGAAGGGAGGCAGAAATGGTACTAAAGAAAAGAAAGACAAGAAAAGCAGCCAGAGTGGATCAAGTGTGCTAGAGGGGAGACAGTTGTGAGATCACTAAGGGACCAAGTACATGTATATGAAGAAGTGGAAGATTGGAAAAAAGTCATTTGGAAAAATTTAGGACTTTATGACTATAGAAATAAGGTGACTGAGAGAATATAATTATTGTCCTATATGCCTATTCCTCCATCTCTACACATTCATTATGAGACTTATGTCTCCCAGTGCCCTTACAAATGTTAGGAGAAAGCAGGGAAGGCCTCCAGTGTGTTGGGTGGACCCCATGTGGCACATTTATAGGCAAACATGGATGACTTTGCATAATCACCACTGATGGTAACTTCCAAATCAATCTAGTCACGGATGAATTTGGGTAAATCCATGGAAAACAAAACAAAATAAAATGTTATGCAGGAAAGTGGGCCAGTGGAAAAGATAGAGGGGAGGACAAGGAGTTAAGAGGCAAGGGTTAAGAGCCAAATTCTTTTTCCTCTTTTTAAAAAATTGTTAATTTAATGAACACCCCCAACCCCAAAGAAAGCATTTCTATTTACAAAATTAAACCAAAAGAAAGTTTTCATAAGTATATAGTAAATATAACATCAGTTTCAAAGGTGTCCTACTTATCTATTTCCCTCCTAAATAAGGATTTATTTGAAATGGTTTTACCCAAATGTCATGGTACATAAGGAATAGAGATGCAGAGATAGGGTATCTTTGCTTGGGGTACTGTTTTGAAGGATGCTAAGGGTGCCATTCTCTGCTTGAAAGAGTGCCGAGTTTCCACAACTTAATCAGATCATGCAACACAGCAGTAGCAAAGGGATTAGTGGAGTGGGCAAGTTATCAGAATATTCTGGCCTTGGACTCATTGTAGTACATAACAGGTCAAACTCTAGCCATATTCATGTTATTGTTGTTCAGTTGTTTTTTCAGCTGT
The DNA here is from genome assembly GCF_019393635.1 of Dromiciops gliroides. Taxonomy (NCBI): domain Eukaryota; kingdom Metazoa; phylum Chordata; class Mammalia; order Microbiotheria; family Microbiotheriidae; genus Dromiciops; species Dromiciops gliroides. The sequence goes on from NC_057865.1 coordinate 201,982,483, forward strand.
GTCTGACTCTTCCTGACCCCATTTGGGGTTTTCATGACAAAGATTCTGAAGTGGCTTATCATTTCCTTCAGCTCATCTTACAAATTAAGAAATTGAGGTAAACAGGGTTAAGTGACTTGCTCAAGGTCACATAGCTGATATCAGATTTGAACTCAGGAAGATGAAGACTCATCTTCCTGAATCCAGGTCTGGCACTCTATCCACTGTGCCACCAAATATTCATAAATAACTCCAAAGGCAGAAAGCAATTGGCCAATAATTTGAACTTAATTTTGATGAGGGGAAAAGTGAGATGGGGGAGTAGGGTTATGGGGGTGGGAGGAGGTCTAAGGATGTCTCTAGTGCTGTTTGGTTAAAATTGGTAGGTTTTTGGTCTCCTTCAACACATTGGAAGAAAACTAACTGCGATGTAGTATTATGAGACCAGTCTTGAAAATCCAAGTCCTTTCCCTCTTCCTTAATTGGGAACATGCACATTTCTCTTTCCCTTTGGAGGCAATGCATAACTACGAGCTCTTGCCTTTCCACAGAAAGTCTGAGAATAAGAGAAGGTTGAAAGCTTATATTTTTTATTTCTGATCAGAATTTACCTTTAGTGTCTCCAGATTGCTAATGCTATCCTTACTAAGTCTTTAATGCCCTAAATTCCAGGTCCTATTTGACTAGGCTTAATGTATCTTCTTGATCCTTCCAGCTTTGGATGACTTTGCTGGACATACTCTCTTGATGCCTAGACTCATTCATGGTACTTGCCTAGTATTTCCATCCTCTTTGAAGCCCTCTAGAACTTGACTATTTAACCAATACACCAATGCTATCTGCTGGAGTAATCTTGAGCTGTATAATTTCCAATGCTGGCCCTTCTAATATAGCTGTTCCCTGCTACTATCCATGCCTTTGCATGATCATAAACATCTACACATTGTAACGATTGGAATGACGCCACCTGCTGGAGACTTACTGTAGAAGAGTTCCGCCCATGAAGCGAAGGTCTTTGAGGGCAAGACCAGGAGTCTTTTCTTTGGTGTCAGGAAGTGACGCGGGCTAGTGGGAGGAAGAAGGAAGAGACTGGCGCTCGGTCTCACTCTCTTTCCTTTGGACTCTGGTGGAGAGCGGAGCTAGAAATGTGCTCTCCCTTTAATAGAAAGGAATCTAGGCCTTTCCTTCTCTCTTTACCAAATTCTTATTCTCCTTAATAAATGCCTGAAAGTCTAACTCTTGCTAAAGCTTATAATTTATTGGCGACCACTCATTAGATATTTTAGACAGTTTAGCTAGAATTTTAGCCCTTAACAACATGAGACACATAGAATCAAGGGACATGTTTTTGCATGCAGGGAAAATCCAGACACAAGAGCACTTTGTGTCTCATTGAGGATTCTGGCACTGAAATTGACCACATAATATATTGAAATGGAATGCCCTGGATTTCCTACCGTGCTGTAGTAACTGGCAACTCATAAATTTGGCTTTAAAATACGTTTCTGGCAAAATAATCCAGGAAGCTATTAATTTATTAGAGAAAAGATTGTTTTTAAATCTAAATTATCTTAGGTCTGATTTTATCCTGATAATATTTCTTTAACTATAAAATGTGAAGAAATGAACTGTAATTTTATATGAAGAAAAATGAATTTTCTCAGCGTAAAAACTCAATTGTAAAGAGGAATTATCAGTGGTAATTTAACTGATGATGTTCTCTGTCCTACTCAATTTGTCTCCTCAGTTTCACAAAGACAGTGATTCTCTTATCAAATGAGCACCCTGAAGTTTCATAATAACGCTTTAACATACATAAACAGTTCCTTAATGACAAGGTTATATTATTTTCATCTTTTCATCTCCAGTGGGTAATACATATTAGATGCCTAATAAATGTTTGTTAAAATGGATTGGATTGCATTGATTTAAGCATAAGAAAAATGATCAGTTCAGTTTGGGGCATGTTGATTTTGAGCTGGTGGGACATCCTAGTAGGGTTACACAAGTGGTAGAATCATAAGAATATTGTGGTAACTATAATCAGCAGGGCTTTCCCCAGGGTACTGAGAGCATTTGTGTGTCTTCAGTGGGTAGCAGAAATTGAGTTTAGAACTTAGCAAGGACAATTAGTTAAAATAAAACAGTACCAATGGGTCAGGGAGAGGTAGGTGGAAGTAAAACTTTAAAACTTTTTAGAAAACAAAATAATATTGAATTAAAAAATAGATATGAACTGTTGCATGTAGTTTCTAGTGATGAGGTCACTGTATTATTGAACTGTTTTATTTTGTTATAAGAGACCTCTCATGAAGTGGGAGCAATCAGTAAATGTGTGTGATGTAAAAACAAAACATCAATAAAAGCCTTTATTTAATAAAAAAAATAGCTACCTGAAGTTGCCCTTAAACAATAACTGTGACTGGGGCCCATGGCTGAGACTTTCTGTTCTGGGTCTACCTTGCTACCTTCCCAGCAGCAGGCTCCAGAAATCTTGAGGTCTTATGTTCACAAATGATGATATCTTTCCTTTAAGGCCACCCCATCACTAAATGAATTTGTCTTAAAATGTGAATTGATTTGAGGGCATCTTTTATGTTCCTTGTCCTTGGATATATTTTGTACTCTTTTCCTCTAGCTACTAGAATGTCTAGTTATGGTTCTGGAAGCAGGCAATTGGAGATGTGGGACTGAAGCTCAAGGGAAAGATTGATTCTGCATAGATAGATTTCTAAGTCATCTGCATGATATGATAATCCATGGAAGCAGATGAGATCAACTTGAATATAAGCTTCAAGAAACACAGACATCATTGTCAGTTCAGGTGCTTATTTCAGTAAGCTATTTGTTTTAATAAAATTTCCATGTTGGGTCTCAAACTGTGGCTTTTGACAGCTTCCTTTTAGTCTAAGTGTCATTTCATTCTTCAAATGTGTCCCAACTGACCTTCCACCCTATTTTGTCTCTTTTGATAGTGGCAGAGTAATTTGGAATACAGTTCTGTCTCTGTATTAATCAAAAGCTTTAAGATCTCCTTGAATTTTATAACAAACCTTTATTATACAGTGAGAAAAGCTTTGGTACAATTTAGATGTGAAATGTACAGAGAGCTAGGTTAGCTATAAGTGGTACCTTTGGTGTCCTTTTTGCATTTCCCTCCAGAGACCTCCCATCCCTCCTCAAATACTTCTAAGTGGCTAAGATGCTTTGTGAATACTGAGTTCTCCTATGCAAGTGTGTACTCAAGGAGAGAAAGGACAGACAGCAGGAATCTTATATTCAAATCATCCAGAAAAAGATTCTTCTTTTGGCATCCTCATTCTCTAACTTAAAGAGGCAAAATGTTTGCTTTATTCTCCCTTTGTTATTGGGGCAGGAACAAATTTAAATTTGAATCTTTTTGCCAGTAGAGGTCAATGGGAGTTAGGCCAAGCCTCAATGACTGGCTGCCCGTAAGCAAAGATGTAGAGGTTGGGTACTACTAGCTGGAAATGTTGCTTTTCCCAGATTTGATGAGTGGCATGGAGAGTTTCTAGGGCTGTAACATGGGAAAAACATCTTGGTGTGTCAAATGCCCATTCATCATTAGGTTAATATTTATATTGTTATATCTCACTCTTTTAACTCTAGCCTTGCTATTGTGGATTATGCATCTATGTCATATGTTGCCCCCTCAAAAATCTTTAATAATTCCCTCTTGCCTCTGGGATAAAACACACAGATACACACACACACACACACACACACACTTCTCAGTCTGATGTTTAAAGTCTTCAGAACCTTTCATAAACTTCCTTTCCATACAAATTTCTAGTCATCTTGTTTACTAGTTGTTTCATGGACAAGATACTCCATTTTGCAACTTGCACCTTTGTACAAGTGGCCCCCAATGTCTGGAATGCCTTCCCTCCTCACCTCCCCTTCATAGAATTCCTAGTTTTCTTGAAAGCATAGGTCAGGTGTTAGGCTTTTCTCATGTCTCTATTCCCCTACTCCATTATTCTCTACCTCTTGGAAATGCTTTATATTAATATGTTTTTGCTGACTTTTGTATATGTTGCACCCCACTCCCACTTCATCACTCCCCACTAGAATGTAATCTCCTTGAGGGCAGGGATTGTTTTGCTTCTGTATTTGTTTCTCTAGCACCTAGCAGAGTGTCTTACTTAGGGTAGGTGTTCAACAAATGTAGGTCGATTGGATTGAGTGGGGACTTCCAGCCAAGATGGAGGTAGGCAGTCCAGCTCCTCTTCAATTACTACAGACTGAATAAAGATCAAGAAATCCATTGGGAAACTCTAGCAAGTGGCTTTGTCTATCCTAGAACTGCATAAAAAGTCAGCAAGAAGTCCCCCTGAGAAGCCAGCATTATTACAGGTAAACAAGAAAGAAGCTGCCTTGTGTGACTAGAAATTGGCTGTAGATACATGCAAGGAGGCAGCAAGAGTGGAGGGATTCCATGCAAAAGTCCCAGGGTGGATGGGTCGGTTAGGTAGCTCAGTGGATCGAGCACTGGCCCTGGAGTCAGAAGGATGTGAGTTCAAATCCAGCCTCAGACACTTGACACTTACTAGCTATGTGACCCTGGCCAAGTCACTTAACCCTGATTGCCTCCAACATCCAGGGCCATCTCCAGTCATCCTAATGTATATCTTGCCACTGGAGGAGAGAGTGAGACTTTGCATAGCCCTCCCTCACTTAAATCCAGTTCACTGCAAGTCATCACCTCCTGATGTCATGGTCCTCTTCTGGAATGAAGGATAAACAACAACAACCCAAGGTGGTTGGAAATTCACAGCATAAACCTTCAAAGCAACTGGGAATAGAGCTCAGACTGGGACACCCCCATGGGGTCTGTAACAGTCTGTTTGCTGTCTTCTATAGAAGGCTGTGAAGATGGCAGAGAGGTAGGGGTGGTGGGGGTGGGGGGTGAGTGCCTAACATCTACTGGGGTTAAGTGTTGACACAATCCAGGAAGTGGAGATAAGCACAGAAACTCAGGTGATCCAGATCAAAGTCGAGTAGAGTCAACTACCTCCACCCAAGATTGAAACAGGGAGCAGAGTCTGTCCCTGCCACAAAGATCTAATTCAGCAATGAAGGCTGGAGATATGAGTATACTAAAGAAGACACTGACAAATAATTATTATAGATCCCCAAATACCCACAAAATCCAACCTAGAAAAAGAAATTAACTCCACAACACCAAGGAGATACCCAAAAGAAAAAAATGAATTTTCCACAATGATTAATTGAATGCCTGACATGAAGATAACTATATTACATATTTAATTGTTAGTCTATCTGAAGGGAATTCCTAATGGGCTCATCACCATTCTTATGGCCATAACACATCCAGAGATACTGTGGAATAGGTGTTTTATACATGTATTTAGCATCTCCCCACCCCCCATATTGTCTTAGCCTGGTAAATGTGGCAGTGCTTTGACTATAGACAAAGTTCAGGAAGTGGGTGTTGCTGAAAACCTGACAAGCATGAAAGCCTGCTGGAAACAGTCATGCGATTAGTCTGTTGTGTTTTCTGGTGTTCAGATGTGAATTAAATCGATCCATTACACTTGTTTTGTGTTCATCTGGCTGCAATATTTTTATGCAGAACTTATGAAAGGAGACATAGCTCACTGGTGTTTATTAGTGACCTTGTCTTGTCCTCGGAGTTATGGGCAGATGGCTTTGAACATCGGGAGATGTTACTAACAATCATGATGTGTGTCTCTGTGTGCATGTAAGCATGGGGGCCATATTTTGCTTTCCTCACTCAACCTCTTAGATGCTCCTGCCAGCTCAGGCTTGGGTTTAAAACAGACAAACAGTGAACACAGACGTTTAAGGAAGAAATTTTTCTAGATGCAAACCCTATTCTAGTAAAAGTCAATTTAATTCAACAAACATTTATTAAATGCCTACTATGTGTGCTAAACAAGAGGGACACAATAAAAATGAAGTCATCCTCAGTCTCAAGGAGTTTGCTTCTTCTGGAGGAATCCAGATAACTAACGCAGATAACTAACTAACCAACTAATTTTAGGGGAGAGGAAAGATGCAAATTGGTGGATTAAGAAAGATCTCTTGGGGCAGCTAGGTGGCGCAGTGGATAGAGCACCGGCCCTGGAGTCAGGAGGACCTGAGTTCAAATCCAGCCTCAGACACTTGACACTTACTAGCTGTGTGACCCTGGGCAAGTCACTTAACCCCAATTGCCTCACTAAAAAACAAAACAAAAAAACACACACAAAAAAAAGAAAGATCTCTTATAGAAAGTGGCACTTAACTGGGCCTTAAAGGTAACTAGGAATTCCAAGGGGTAAAAGTAAGGAGTGAGAACATATATGTGCACAGAGCCCATAGGAACCTGCCAACAAGCGCTGAGTATATGCCAGGTACTGTTATCTTAGGATGCCCACAAAGGCAAGAACACAGAAATTCTCCCTTACCCTCAAGGAGCTTACACACTAATAGGGAAGACAATTTGTCAATGAAGAGAGAGAGAGAAGCAAGGTAACTATTGAGGAGAAATTACAAGTGACTGGGGACACTGGGAAAGCTTCCCACAGAGGGTGAGCTTAAGCTGATTTTTGAAAGAGGCCAGAGATACCAAAGAGGTGAAGATGAGGTGAGAGAACATTATAGACATGGGGTGCCTGCCAGCACAAAGGCATGGAGTGTCACGTGGAGTCCAGTATGGCTGCATTGTGCAGTATGTAGGGAGGAGTAAAGTGTGAGGAGAATGGAGAGGTAATATAACATGGGTGCTCTGGCCCCAGACTTTCAGGTTCTGGTTCATTACATGTTATCCTCCCTCTCCTGGGCTGTCATCCTACGGGGACTGGGGAGTCTCTTCTCTGTTATTGGCCTGATTCCCTCCCAATTGTGTTCCCTGTCCATTTTTAGGGCACAATGACTCCAGGTCCATTTAACTATTTACTTTTTTCTATGGGATATTTACTTCAAAGATATAGCAAGATAAGAAATGATAAGCAGGATGATTTCATAAAGGCCTGAAAAGGCTTGTATGAACTGATGTATAGTGAAGTGAGCAGAACCAAGAGAACATTGTGCACAGTAATAACAATATTGTTTGATGAAGAACTGTGAATGACAACTATTCTCAACAATACAACAATACAAGACAAACCCAAAGGACTAATGATGAAACATACTATCCACCTCCAAAGAAAGAACTGATATTGATTGAACACAGACTGAAGCATGTTATTTCTCACTTTCTTTCATTTTTTTATTCAAGTTTTCTTATACAAAATGACTAATATGGTAATGTTTTACATAATTGCACATTTATAACTGTTATCTGATTGCTTACTGCCTCAGGGAAGGGAGAGGGGAGGGAGGAAAGGAGGGATAAAATTTGGAACTCAAAACTATAAATAAAAATGTTTATTATTTAAAAAAACAAAACAAAACAAAAACTCAAAGATATAGCAAGAACAAATATTTCTGCCAGCACCTCAGGGTATAAATCTCTTCCCTCTTTTCCTCCCCCCTCTCCACCCAATTCCAATCTTAGCCTCTGGGGAGGAGAGATAGGCATGGTTTAACTCAATTCCTACATAGCATTAGTCCCACAAAGTTCAAGTCTAAAGCCCCACTGAGATGACACCTTCCAGACCCATATTCCTTTGCTGCTGCCCTGGCTATAATATGTACACTTTATTCCTGAACTCCTGAATCCCCCCAGCTTCAGCTCCCATGCCAGACTGGAGACTCTATCTCCTGTGCCTAGAATGGAAAAGAAAGAAAAAGGCAAAATCCCAGGGCCATTTCTCAGGGCTCTTAGTACATGGTGTTAACCAACTGTGAGTAAAGTCCTTCAACCTCAGGCACAAATGTAGGAAAACCCTCCTCTGTTGCTGAGACAGCTCATTTTAAAGACACAGGTCATTGCAACTATGAAGACAAATGAAAAAGGATGTGCTCACCTGTGTGGTAAACCAAAGCAGAATGTCCATGCAAATTTCAGTCCTCCAGTGTCCTGGAAGCAGGTCTCCTAGTGTCTTTCATGTGACTCCATCTTAAGGGGTCTAGGAATGTGCTAAATTCCCATTTCAGTAAGAAGTGACCAGGTCATGAACAGCTTTGAATACTAGGTAGAATATTTTATGTTTTATTCTGGAGGCAACTGGGAGCCACTGGAGTCTATTAAGCAGGGGTGGTCATGTGCTCATGCTTTAGGAAAATTACATTGGCACTTTGCGTGGAGGATAAATTAGAGAGAATCAACATTTGAGGTAGTCATATTGTGTACAGGGGATAACAAGTTGGACGATTTGACTAGAGATCAATTAAATAAGATAAAGAAAAAAAAATCTGTAAAATTAAAATCCCCCCAAATCCTGGCTTTAGTGCTCTGCATTGTGCCAAAGGCAAAATCTCCAAATCCCAGAAGCCCCAAGAGAAATCTAATATGAAAGATCAATATCTAGTCAGTTTGAAATGATTCAGGGGTTAATCATGTCATTTAGGTGCATTATCCAGGTTCCTGGCTTCTCCCTTTTTGTCCTGCTGCAGGTTCGAGATAGTCTCATTATCTTTTAGTTCATTTCAACAGATGTTTATTGTGTCCAGTGTGTGAAGAAGGCTGTAGTGGGTGCTCAGGGAGATACGATGATGTAGATGAGACTCTGTTAGTCCCTGCCCTTGTGGAACTCATAGCCTATTAGTGGACCAGCAATATGGGGATAAGCCTCTTCCAAGGAGGCTATGCTGGTGTTGATGAAACAGATGGGATAGGGAAAGAGTCAGGAATGACAATGTTGGGAATTTAAGAAATGGCCAGAGTTTAGGACCACCAGGCACAATCTTGGAGAATTTAAGGTTACCTCTGTACCATAATGAGGTACTGAAGTTGGACCTTAATAGCAACATTATATGGTTCTCCTAGTAACATGGTACACAAGCTCATTTTGAGATGCCTTAGTTTTGGTGATCTCATTAGGGTCTCAAGCATGAGGTGACAGTATTCCTTCAGGGATAATTGGCTAGCAGAAATAGCCAATTGTTACCAGTGATGTCATTTCCTGATGCATCACGGTCCCATTGTTGCACCCCATTTCTCTATCATTCTGAAGTAGACTTCATTAGACACATGTTTTGTTCCTTGAAACTTCCTTTCTTTGTGACTATTATTTTGATATCAAGCCATGTGTGGGGCAGCTAGGTGGCACAGTGGATGGAGCACTGGCCTTGGATTCAGGAAGACCTGAGTTCAAATCTGGCCTCAGACACTTGACACTTACTAGCTGTATGACCCTGGGGCAAGTGACTTCACCCCAACTGCCTCACCAAAAACAAAAACAAAACAAGCAGTGTATAGTAGTTTCCTCTTTGTTTACACCTCCACAATTCCCACTTGCACCAGTAGGTTGAGGGTCCCCCAGAGAGACAATCGCTACGTCACGTTCTGGAAATAACCCGTGTGTATGACTGCACTCTTGACAATGTAGCCCCTGAGCTCTCACTGGTATGTTGCATTAAAATTTATGAGTATTTTTTTTGAAGGGCAATGAGGGTTAAGTGACTTGCCCAGGGCCACACAGCTAGTAAGTGTCAAGTGTGTAATGGCACATTGGAACTCAGGTCCTCCTGAAACCAGGGCTGTTGCTTTATCTACTGTGCCACCTCGCTGCCCCCTTCAACATTTGTTCTTTAAAAAATTTTGAGCTCCAGTTTTTTCTCTCTCCCTCTCTTCCCTCTCTCCTCCCCAAGACAATAAGCAATCTGATACAGGTTATATATGTACAATCACATTAAACATATTTCCACTCAATTAACTCTTTTTTTTTGATAAAAGTATTTTATTTTTTCCAGTTACATGTAAAGATAATTCTCAACATTTGTTTATACAAGCTTTCTAATTTCAGATTTTTCTCCCCTCCTCCCCTCGACAGCAGGTAATCTGATATAGGTTTTATATATATATAATAACATTAAACATATTTCTTCATTAGTCATGTTATAAGAGAAAAATCAGAGCAATGAGGAAAAACCTCAAAATAGAAAAACAACAGCACCAAAAAAAAAAAAAAGAAATAGTATGTTTCAATTAGCATCTATACTCCACAGTTCTTTTCTTTTTCCTGGATTTGGAGATCCTCTTCCATCATGAGTCCCCTGTAACTCTTCTGTACCATTGCATTGGCGAGAAGAATCTAGTCCATCACAGCAGATCAACACTCAATGTTGATGATACTGTGTACAATGTTCTTCTGGTTCTGCTCATCTCACTCATCATCCTCCCATGCAAGCCCCTCCAGGTTTCTCTGAACTCCTCCTGCTCATCGTTTCTTAAAGCACAATAGTATTCCATTACATTCATATACCACAACTTGTCCAGCCATTCCCCAATTGATGGGCAGCCCTCAACTTCCAATTCCTTGCCACCACATAAAGAGCAGCTATAAATATTTTTGTACATGTGGGTCCTTTTCCCTTTTCCATGATCTCTTTGGGGAAAAGACCCAAAAGTGGTATTGCTGGGTCAAAGGGTATGCACAGCTTTATAGCCCTATGGGCATAATTCCAAATTGCTCTCCAGAATGGCTGGATCAGTTCACAGCTCCACCAACAATGCATTAGTGTTCCATTTTTTCCATAGCTTCTCCAACATTTATTATTTTCCTTTTTTTGTCATTTTAGCCAATCTGATAGGTGGTACCTAAGAGTTGTTTTAATTTGTATCTCTCTAATCAATAGTGATTTAGAACATTTTTTCATATGGGAATACATAGCTTTGATTTCTTCATCAGAAAACTGCCTGTTGATATCCTTTGACCATTTCTCAATTGGGGAATGACTTGGATTCTTATAAATTTGATTTAGTTCTCTATATATTTTAGAAATGAGGCCTTTATCAGAAGTACTGGCCATAAAAATGGTTTCCCAGCTTTCTGCCTCCCTTCTAATTTTGGATGCATTGCTTCTGTTTGTACAGAAACTTTTTTAGTGTAATCAAAATCATCCATTTTGCATTTCATAATATTCTCTATCTCTTGTTTGGTCATAAACTGTTCTCCTTTCCAAAGATCTGAAAGGCAGACTATTCCTTCCTCTCCTAATTTACCTATGGTGTCACCTCTTATGTCTGAATCATGTATCCATTTTTTTTAAAGTGAGGCAATTGGGGTTAAGTGACTTGCCCAGGGTCACACAGCTAGTAAGTGTTAAGTGTCTGAGGCCGGATTTGAACTCAGGTCCTTCTGAACCCAGGGAAGGTGCTCTATCCACTGTGCCACCTAGCTGCCCTTCATGTATCCATTTTGACCTTATTTTAGTATAAGGTGTAAGATGTTGGTCTATGCCTGATTTCTGCCATACTATTTTCCAGTTTTCCCAGCAGTTTTTGTCAAATACTGAGTTCCTATCCCAGAAGCTGGAGTCTTTGGGTTTATCAAACACTACATTACTAGTGTCATTTACTACTGTGTCTCCTGTGCCTAGCCTATTCCATTGATCCTCCACTCTATTTCTTAGCCAGTACCAGATAGTTTTGATGATTGCTGCTTTATAGTAAAGCTCCAGATTTGGTACAGCTAATCCACATTCCTGTGCATTTTTTTTCATTATTTCCCTTGATATTATTGACTTTTTGTTTTTTCCAGATGAATTTTGTTATTTTTTCTAGCTCTATAAAATAATTTTTAGGTAGTCTGATTGGTATGGCACTGAATAAGTAAATTAATTTAGGTAGAATTGTCATTTTTATTATATTAGCTCGGCCTATCCATGAGCTATTGATATCTTTCCAATTATTTAGATCTGATTTGATTTATGTGAAAAGTGTTTGGTAATTGTGTTCATAGAGTTCCTGGGTTTATCTTGGCAAGTAGACTCCCAAGTATTTAATTATTTTACTTTAAATGGAATTTCTCTTTCTATCCCTTGCTGCTGGACTTTGTTAGTCATGTATAGAAATGCTGATGATTTATGTGGATTTATTTTATATCCTGCTACTTTGCTAAAGTTGTTCATTGTTTCAAGTAATTTTTGAGTTGATTCTCTAGGATTCTCTAAGTATACCATCATATCATCTGCAAAGAGTAATAGTTTTGTTTCCTCCTTGACTATTCTAATTCCTTTAATTCCTTTTTCTTCTCTGATTGCTAAAGCTAATATTCCTAATACAATATTAAATAATAGGGGTGATAGTGGACATCCCTGTTTTATCCCTGATCTTATTGGGAAGGCCTCTAACTTACCTCCATTGCATATAATGCTTGCTGATGGTAGTCCAATAATTCTCAAATTGTCTCTCCTGGATCTGTTTTCCAGATCAGTTGTCTTTCCAATGAGGTATTTCACATTTTCTTCTATTTTTTCATTCTTTTGATTCTGCTTGACTGATTCCTGGTGTCTCATGGATTCCTTATCTTCCAACTGTCTAATTTTAATTTTTAAGGCATTGTTTTCTTCAATGAGATTATGCACCTTTTTTCCATTTGGCCAAATGAATTTTTTAAGGCATTGTTTTCTTCAGTGAGATTATGCACCTTTTTTTTCCATTTGGCCAGATGAACTTTTTAAGGAATTGTTTTCTTCAGTCAATCTTTGTGCTTCCTTTTCCAAGCTGCTGATTCTTTTTTCATAGTTTTCTTGTTTTGCTTTCATTTCTCTCCCCATTTTTTCTTCTACCTCTCTCAATTAATTTTGTTTTTGTTTTTGTTTTTGAGAGGCAATGGGGGTTAAGTGACTTGCCCAGGGTCACAGAGCTAGTAAGTGTCTGAGGCCGGCTTTGAACTCAGGTCCTCCTGAATCCAGGGCCAGTGCTTTATCCACTGCGCCACCTAGCTGCCCCTCAATTGATTTTTTAAATCCTTTTTGAGCTCTTCCAGGAAGGCTTTTTGTTCTTGAGATCAATTCACCTTCCCTCTTGAGGCTTCACATGTAGGCAATTTGAGGGTATTGTCCTCATCTGAGTTTGTGTTTGCCTCTTCCTTGTTGATACAGAAGCTCTCAATGGAGAGGGCTCTTTTTTGCTTCTTACTCATTATTGCAGCTTATTTATTTATTTTTAAAGTTGAGGTCTGCTCTGGGGGCACCAGGGTCCCTGTTTTGAGCTTCTTATGCTGGAGTATAGGTGCTGTGTCATCGGCTTTTTACACTGAGGCCTCTATGTTGTGTGGAGTTTCCCCGCCCTGTACTTCCTGTCTGAGCATGCTGGGATCAGTGGGCCTAGTTGCACCTATCCTGTTTGTGGCCCTCCAGCTGGCAACCTGCCCTCATGGCTGGTGCAGGTGGGTTTTTCCACTGTCCTGCTATGCCACCTGATTTTTGAGCCAGGATCCAGGGGCCTCAGTTGCTTGGCTGTGGCCCGCAGCTTCCTGCTGACTTGCCCCGACGCCCTCAGCACTGCGCTGCTACCCTGCGCTGCGCCTTCCTTTTGCCCAAGTCAGACCAACGTTTCCTGAATTCTTCTAAATTATCTCTGGTTGGAAGACTGTGTCTCTCTGTCTCTTTGCAGGTTCTATAGTTTCAGAATCTGTCCAGAGGCTTGCTTTAATGTTCTTTTTGAGGGAACAGAAGGAGAGCTCAGGCAGCTTGTTGATTCCTCTCCACCATCTTGGCTCCACCCCCTTGGACCTCAATTAACTCTTAACAAAGGTATTGAGTCAAATGGTACAACAAGAAAAATCTTCCCAACTAAACATTCCTTTTATAAGCCTTGGGTACCCTCTCCTACCAATATACACAGTATCTTTTGAGGAGAGTGGTAACAAACTTAACATATAACGATAGTGAAACATGTTTAACACATGCAGTTAAAATACCGTCCACCTTCCCAATGTTTCTTCTCTCTCCTCAAACTACAGAGACGCAATATGTTTTCTCTCTTTTCAACTATCCTTCCAAAGTTCACAGGTGTAGATGGGTTGCTCCATTCCTGGGCTGGGGCTCTGTTGGTCAGATCACTCTGATCTGGTTGGTTGTGCTGCTTGACTACGATATTCCTTTGCTCAGTTGGACATGGCAGTTGGTGTCTCTACTGAGGTCCTCCTTCACAATCTGCCGAATCCCTCAGGGGCTGTACGAGTGTTCTGGAGTTATCTTGAACCTGGTTAATGACAGCCAATTGTTAAATGATCAGTGTAAGCAGTTACACCTCAAAAACTGCCAAAGACTATAAATCAGAAACTGGTTTATTGTTTTATTGATTGTCTAGGCTGAAGAAAGTGATGGAGAAAATATTAATAATACATATTAAACTTAAAAGTGCACTGTGTTTACATCCTTCCCCAGAGAGTCATTGTTAAACATATAACATATAAACATATATAAACATATAACAGGTGGCTGGGGGAGAAGGGGGGACATTTTGCTTTTTTCAGAAAGGGAAGAGACTTTTATCATATCATTGGCAGAAACCCCTCTAGTTCTGCTCCCTTGGTTGGGTTCTGAGACTGGTTTGTTTGTTTTCTCCCCCTTCTCACTTCTTGGGTGGTAGTGCAGAGAAACAGAACCTTTCATTTTCTTTCTTTGACAATCCTTCTTATTCAAAGCTTTATTCACTTCAGTGAAAGACCTTGTTTCAACTTGTGGTAAGCATCCAAAAGATTCCTCAAATCTTTATTATTGGCAGCAAGATGGCTCTACCATGGGTAGAGTGCTGGATGTAGACTCAGGAAGACCTGGATTAAAATCCTTCCTCAAACACTTAGCAACTAGGTGACCCTAGGCAAGTCTTAACATCTCTCAGCCTCAGTTTCCTCATCTCTAAAATGGGGATGATAATAATAGCACTTGCTTCCCTTAATTGTTATGAGGATCGGATGAGATAACATAAGTAAAATGCTTTATTATTATTGTTATTTCTGCAAGCCCAATAATCAACAAAATGCTCTGGGATTCAAAATATCACAGTTTTTTAGATTGAAGTTTTTCTTGTTGATTTTATGAAAAAGTGTGATTGAGAAATCAGGTACTGAGCCTAACAGCAACAAGTCCTGGGAATGTCTGTTGTTTCTGTGGCTTTCCTGGCTTTGTAAATCAGCTATTCAAAGCCTCCATTGGATAGGAATGCATCGAAGGTATAATTGTCAAACCCTTGCTTAAAGCATATAAATACATACCTTGTCCATGTTGTGTATTTAACTAACTCTACATTCACATCAAGCTCCAGCGTCAGGGGTCAGCAAGTGGGGCAGTTCAAGTAATCAGAAAAAAAAATCAGCTCCTTCTCATGCCTGAGGTGTGTATGCAATGGATGATTATACTCTTCTATTTAGACTGTAGCCAAAATGTGTGGAGCAGAAAGCTATATAAGGAAGAAAGATAATCTATGAATGCAGATTCAGACAGAGGAAGAGGTTCCTTATAGGTGACCAGAGAGTGCTAATCAAAAGCCAGAAAACAGGGAGGAAGCTGGCCTGAAGTTCTTAATTGCCAGAGCCAGAGGGGGTGTTATATATGTGTCCCTTGTGCTTTTGCTATATAGAAAATGTACACAGTGAGTTGTGGGTTATTTTCTATTTATGTCTAGGAAATGGAATCAGGGTTAAATGAATTAGTCTTTAACTCTTTCTTAAAGCTATATGATTTGGGGGCAGCTAGGTGGATCAGTGGATAAAGCACTGGTCTTGGATTCAGGAGGACCTGAGTTCAAATTCAGCCTCAGACACTTGACACTAGCTGTGAGACCCTGGGCAAGTCATTTAGTCCTCACTGCCCCACAAAAACCAAAAACCAAACCAAACAAAAAACCCCAACAACTATATGATTTTAAAATATGGTACACTAATAGTAGCTATGATAATTTGATATTTTGAATTGTGATTTTTTTTTAAAGAAAGAAAGTGAGTGTGAAAAAAGAAGTACAAGATCCCTTAGTTTTATTTATACTAGTTAGCAGTACTGGGCAGCTAGGTGGCTCAAAGGATAGAACTCTGGGCCTGGAGTCAGGAAGACCTGAGTTCAAACCTAGCTTCATACACTTAGTAGCTGTGTGACCTAGTGCAAGTCACCTTACCCCATTTGCTTCAGTTTCACATCTGTAAAATGAGATGGAAAAGGAAATGGCAAACAAATTCTTTGTCAAGAAAACCCCAAACAGGATCACAAAGAGTCAGATGTGACTGAAACAACTGAACAACAACAACAAGCAATGCTGGGGCAAGTTTTGGTAGGGGAGGAGATAAAACTTAATGGCTAAAGTGAATTATTCAGAGTCTCCAGGTTTTCAAATTCCATGCTCTTCAGAAAAGAAAGATTTGGCTAGAGGTACTGTTGTTGTCAAGTTGCTGAAAGGAAAACCAACTGGAAAATTGGATTGGAAGTCAATTACGAGTCACATTTAACTATGGAGTTAGATTCGAATTTGGCTCCCTCTTGCCATTCTTTTCATATATGGGTAGAGCAAGCTGCTTTTATTTTGCCTTGGAGAAAAACCCTTTTAAAAATGTATCTCCTACACCACAGCCACATCTGCAATGAAAAGCTTTGAAATTAAATGAACTAGAGTTCTTTAAAAATCTCAGGCATCTATACCTAGGTTGAGATTATAGAACCTCTGAAACCTAGAGGTAAAGCTATAGTATAGTCTGGAAAAACCTAAAGGCATGTACTCTTGGGGTAAGGATTCACTCTTTGACAAAACCTGCTGGGATAATCAGAAAGTGCTATGGTCAGTCAACAAGCATTTATTAGAAATTAGACTTAGATTTACATTTACACAATAAACAACAATATACTGTGTATATATGGCCTAAACATAAAAGATCATCCCATAAACAAATATGTGAGAAGGGAAGATGATATCTCCTGAAAATATGGATAAAGGGATAATTCTTAGCTATACTAGGGTTAAAGATGACCATAAAAGAGAAAATGGACAACTTTGATTACATAAAATTAAAAAATTTTGTGCACAAGCAAAATCAATGCATTACATATTAGAGGGAAAAGAATTAACTAGAAGAAAAATACCCTAGGAGGAAAGTTCTGTTATAATTATCTGATATTGAAGATATACAAGGGATTAATGCAAATATATATGAATGAGACCCATTACCTGATAGATAAAATGATCAATATACAGACATGTTTGAAAAGAAGAAATATAATCTACAAATCATGAATAGTAAGAGAAATGCAAACTAAAACAACTTTAAGATCATACCTCACACTCCTAAGCTTAGTAAAGATGATAAGAGGAGAAAGTGAAAATTGTTGGAGCATGTATTGGAAGATAGGCATAACAATATACTCTTTTTTTTTTTTAGTGAGGCAATTGGGGTTAAGTGACTTGCCCAAGGTCACACAGCTAGTAAGTGTTAAGTGTCTGAGGCCAGATTTGAACTCAGGTACTCCTGACCCAGGGCCGGTGCTCTATCCACTGTGCCACCTAGCTGCCCCCAATAATATACTCTTGGTGGAGCTATGGATTAGTTCAACCATCTTGAAAAGCCATATGAAGTTGTGTTCCAAAGTCACCAAATTGTGTGTACTTTTTGACCCAGTGATACCCAGTGATGAGTAGTCATATCTCCAAAGAGGTAAAAGTCAAAGGGAAAAGACCAAAAAATGCCAAAGTGTTTTTAGAAGCCCTTTTTGTTGTAGTAAACAACTGGAAATGAAGTGGCTAAGTATTAGTCAGGGAATGGCTAAACACATTTTGGTATATGTATGTAATGGGATATTATTTCACTGTATGAAATAACAAAAAGGAAAGAAACCTGAAAAGACTGCCTTTCCAATGGAAAGAGTTGACAAAGACGAAAGTGAACAGAATCAGAATAGTTTACACAATGACAATAAAAATGTAAAGGAAAACAACTTTGAAGGCATTCAGAGTTCCTCCTAATAGAGAGATGATAGACTAAAGGTACAGAATAATACATATATTTGCCCACATAAACAATGTGTTGATTGGTTTTCCTTGAGTATAATTATCACAATGTCAAGGGTGGACTTCGATTGAGAGGGCAGGAAGTGGAGTTTGTGGGTAGTTATAGAGAGGTAAAAATGAAGAAAAGAAAATAATATCAATGAAACATTAAGAAAAATAAAGAAAGAATTTAAGGGGACACGAGACAAAGCGGGCACAATTTTGTTACTATCATATCAAATTCAATCTATTAATCAAAAACAAACTATATGTAGCAGAAGTTCACAATTTCATTTGTATGTAACCAAACAGGTGCTATTATGGAGACAAAATTTGGCTGGGTAACTATTTTCTTTTTTCTGTTCCCAACAAGAAAAAGGGGAAGAACTGATTATTTCTAGACCACATCTTTCTCTTCCCACTGTGTGACCCAAAGAGACTTGACCCAGTCTTGAGAGAGAGAGAGAGACAAAGAAACAGAGACAGAGAGATAGAGAGACAGAGACAGAGAGTGAGAGTGTGTGTGTGTGTGTGTGTGTGTGTGTGAGAGAGAGAGAGAGAGAGAGAGAGAGAGAGAGAGAGAGAGAGAGAGAGAGAGAATGTGTTCAGATCCTTAATTTGTCTCTAGAACAGTCTAACTGAAATCCCATTACATAGTTAAGCCACTTTTTGAATTTCATCTAAAAGGTTTGGTCATAGAGCTTTCTCCTGCTGGGCACTAATTACCAGTATTTCCTAGTTTCTAGGGCCCTAGGAACCTCAGACTTGACCTGTGGGCAAACTATAGAGAGTGCTGCTGGCTCTAATCTTGCAAAGAAACTTGTAAGTAGTAGAAACAGGAGGCAGCTACGTGGCACAGTGGATAAAGCACTGGTTCAGAGTCAGGAAGACCTGAGTTTAAATCTCATCTCAGACACTTACTAACTATATGACCCTGGGAAAGTCACTTAACCTTAACCCAAATTGCCTTAAAACATCCAGAGCCCCCTCCAGTTGTCCTGAGGCATAGGCATAAGCATAGGCATAGGTATAGGTATATCTTGCCACTGAACCCAGATAGCTCTGGAGGAGAGAGTGAGGTTGGTGACCTTGCACAACTCTTCCTCAACTTAAATCCAATTCAATGCAAATTATGACATCACCCTGATGTCATGGTCCTCTTTGAGAATGACTGAGCAAGATAGAG
Source organism: Dromiciops gliroides (assembly GCF_019393635.1). Lineage (NCBI taxonomy): Eukaryota > Metazoa > Chordata > Mammalia > Microbiotheria > Microbiotheriidae > Dromiciops > Dromiciops gliroides. Next base: position 202,001,502 of record NC_057865.1, read on the forward strand.
GAGGAAGTGACACCAGGAAAGGTGCTTATAGTATGTGATTGGGGCAGTTGTTGAAAGATAAACCACGAATACCTACTAGAGGATTGGAGCTGATCCTGAGACCCCTCTCACCTGCTAGCAATGGCACTTTCTGAGTATTTTCTGGGTTTGCAAGCTTATTTTTCCTTCTTTATTACTTTTGCTTTAGGTTTTATTTACCTATAAACCCCTCTTCCAAAAAGAAAAAAACCCAAACAACCTGTCAACCAGCAGAAATTCTAAGCTTTGTATCATATATAATTTAGTGCTCCTGTTTCTAGATGAAAATGGAGTGGGGGTGAGAGAGACAGAGACAGAGAAATACATACAAAGACAGACAGACAGACAGAGAGTTGAAATCAGTAGTGAGACCCTGAAAAGAGTGTATACTTTGGTGGAAATTTGGCTATTTTGAGTGGGTGATTAAAAAAATTAAAGCACAGGAATTGAAATCAATCAATGCTGAATACTGATGCTGAAGCACACTTTCCACATCTTGTCAAAGAGATGATGGACTAAAGGTGTAGAATGAGACATGCCTTTGCAGACATAACCAATGTATTGATCTATTTTTCTTGACTATACTTATTCATTACAAGGGAGACTTCCATTGGAAAGGCAGGGAGTAGAATTTGTAGGTAGTTATAGCATGACAAAAAATGAAGAAAAGAAAGAAACCATTATCAGTGAAATATTAAGAAAAATACAGAGAAAAGATCAGAAGGAATTTAAGGGGACATAGACAAGCAAAGCAGTTTTGTTATGATCATTTAAATTCAATATATGCATTAAAAACCAAAGTGTATGTAACAGAAGTTCACAGTTTCATATATGTGTAACCAGCAGGTGCTACCATGGAGGCAAAGTTTGGCTGGGATTTTATTGGAATTTTATTTTTAAATTCTATGAGTAACTATCTTAAGGTCTCCCAAAATGATGTCCATTTGAGATTGTTTAAAAAGTGTTGGACAAGTACTCAAGATTTGTTGGTTGTAAGACCTTTTAATGCTTTATTTTTACTCTGTGACATTTGGCAAATCATTTAACCATTTCTTCATATGTATAATGAATGGAGTGAACAAGAGCTCTAAGGTTCCTTCTATCTCTAAATCCCATCTTTCTATAGGGCAAGTAATTTATCTTCTCCTTCCAACCCCCATTTTTATTATCTACAACATAAAGGAGTTTTGTACTATAAATGGTATACTCCAGATTTTGAGAAAGAGCCTGAGTTTGAACTACAGCTCTGCTACTTGCTATCTGTGTGACCTGAAATCACTTTGAGCTTCAGTTTCCTCATCTATAAAGTGGGAGGGGGCATTGAGCTGGATCATATCTGTACCATTGGGGTACAAAGATAGCACTGAATTTTAAAATTTAGAAATCTTAATAATTCACTTTACCTAAAATTTCTGATTAACCACCACCTTTAGACCACTACTACATTCCTAGGACTACCTTAAAAATGTTTTTAGTTTATGGAATAAAACAAAAATTTCCACAACATAGTTGCTTACTGCCTCAGGGAGGGGAGGGAGGAGAAGAAGGGAAGGAGGGATAGAATTTGGAACTCAGAAGTTTTATAAAAATGTTTATCATCAAAAAATTAAAAAGTGGAAGCGGCTGCCTTGGGAACCAGTGGTTCCTCTTCACTGGAAGTTTTCAAAAATTATTTTATAAAAAAAGGGTGTATAGCTATGACCACTTAAGGGGATTCTTTGGTGAAGAGGCTGAAAGGATGTATTCCTACTGACTACTATGGCTCCTGGTCCCCCATATGTATGCCTCCCATTTACACAAAACTAGTCACCACAAAAACATTAAAAGCCATAAAATATTTACTTAGCAATAAAGCAGAAGCAAGAACAATCCCACCACCACAGTTACTTAACATAAGGTAAATGCAGGAATAATGAAAACATCACAATCCACACATAAGACTGAATCATGCTCTCCCACCAACATACACAGCATCTGTGGGATAGTAGCCTGAGGACACAATAACAGAAACCTAGAAGGAAGACACCTGACTGAGGAACTCACCAGTTCAGGACATCTCACAACTGTGGACTTCATCATTTGATTTATTTTATCCTTTCAGGAATAATTTCCAGTATTTAAAATCATTTCCTTTCTAACTGCCTCCTCTTCAGGTCCTCACCATTCTCCTGCTGGGCAAAGCCTCTGTTCTCCCACTATCAGGCTGATAAAGCACTGACAATCTCTCTTAATTCACAATCACCCTTAAAAGTGTACTGAGGATGTTTGGCATAATTGTTATGATAATCAGTTCCCTTAAGTAAAAGAATTACAAATTTCCTCATACTGGCTTTCTGGGCAGTCTAGACCAGACTAGCCAGCTCTTCACTCAACAAGATTCTGTTTTGTACAATCATTTCTCAGCAAAGTGGAGCTCACAGCAAAACCTCTCAGGTTTGCTTCTCTGGCCCGTGTAGACAAGCTCAGCCAGCTCTTCACTAAACAGTATTCTGGCTCATCCAATTGGCTCCAAGTATTTTCTCACAACACAATTGATGCAAAACCTGTCTTTACTCTTCTGTTTCTCCCTCTCCAATTAGATTGGACAGAATAGAACAAATCAGCCCCTTTGAGAGGCTTTACCTCTCTCAAGCTGTAGATGGCACAAGAGAGCAATAGTTCAAACTGCAGAAGGGTTCACCTCTCTTCCAGTGAGCTTTCAGCCTTTCCCTGGCCAACCAACAGGCTTCCAGCCGAAGCCTTCTTGTTAGTTCAGGCTCCTTAACTCACCTGGCTTTTTAACTCAGCTTCTTCATAACTATTTTTTCCTTCATTATTTTTCTACTGCCTTCCTTACACCCAGCTCCATCAAAACTGACTTCATCTCTACTTCCAATGCCACAAATTAAATGAGCTTCCTGACAGAAAGTTACTTATATTTCACTTACGAGGCTAAACTCATTGAATCTACCCTCCCTTAGTTATAAATCCCCAAATCCTTATTTAATTTCCCATAGTCTCTAGTTTCTTTTTTATTTATCAGTTATACCCTTTCAAGCTCTAAAAATAGTCACAAGTATATAAACTGAGAGACCACAATGCCTTGAAACCTCCACCGTTTCTTTTCAAATAGGTCCTTTTCAGCTCATTTATCTGAGAGGTAGTCTTCTATTTGCTCCGATTAACATTCTGTCTCCATATTTTATCTGAGAATTTATTTCCCCACACATGGATTTTATTAATTGCTAATACATAAAAACTTCTTTTTTTTAGTTGTTTCTCTCAGAAACCAAACTTTGCATATGGGAGGGAAAGTACATCCTTCACAAGCATATGTAAAATATATTTTAAAAAAATGAATGGGGGGTACTGGTAGCTGCAAGATTTAGGAAAAGCCTCATATGGTAGATGTTGCTTGAGTTGAATGAAGCTCAGGATTGTAAGAGATCAAAGTGAAGAGGAAGTGCATTAGCTCTAAGTCCTATAAGATCCCATAACTAGATTATCTTTAATAATTCTCTGCCTTTCCAAATGAGAGGTGATCTGCAGTTGCAACTATGTAACATTTCATAGAAATTATGTTTTGTTTCAAGAAAAACCAGAAGCTGAAATGTTAAAGGACAAAATGCAGCTCTAAGTCAAGGCTCATCAACCTCTCCCAAGAGTCAGTCAACTAGCATTTATTAAATGCCAACTATGTGCCAGGCACTGAGCCAAGAGGCATATTGCCTTCATTTGCTTGGCAAGCTGGGGTGGTATGGGATAAGAGAGTCGATGGTAGCTTGGCAGCAGCTACTTTCAAGTGAGCTGGGTTGGCTATGTCTGATACACATAGTTAGAGATAGCCATCTCCCTCAGCAATGCCAAATAAAAATAGGACACAGACTAGGTGCCTGAGGCTGGGTGGGGGAGATTATCTGAGAGGATGAAAAGAGGCACCAATAGGGGAAGTTATACAATGCCAAAGACAAAGTTCTACTATTTCACAGTTCTGCTTAGGGTGAATTCTGGCTATACTACTCAAAATCATCTTGCCTACCACCTTTGACCTATATACCATAGGTTGGCAGCTCCTGTTCTAGTTCATAATTAGCAACATAACTTCAGTAGATACCTCTGAAGTCAGATTAAGGTTCATTAACTAATTAATTAAAGCATCTTGTACCTCTTCAAGGATAAATACAGTTTCAGCATCATAGGATCATGAAATAAATTAATCTGCCATTCACTTGAATATTTTTTCTTCCTCAAGCTTTTTAAATGAAGAAAGATTTTGTTGTTTGGTATTCATGTAAAAATTTTTCATTTTCTACATATGTAAAGGTAAGGGTGTCAAATTCTTCCTGTTTAATTATAGGCCGGATCACACTTCACTGTGCCTGTTATTTACATATAACGATTCTTATCTGGTCATTTCAGAACATGGGTTCTGAAGTATATTAAGGACCTAAATTTGCCCTCAAAATAGTTTTATAAAGTTCATCCAATCAATCCATCAAAATGATCACTGAACTATGACTTTAGCTTCTTCCAGTACATGGATGGGGCATTCACTTCAATGTATGAAACTCCCCAATATGTAACTATTTAGAGGCAACTTCTTGTCCCTCACCACTTTAGCTACAGGAGCACTGAATAACTGATTCTTTTTCCATCTCTCACCTCCCTTATCTTCCCCTTCTTTCCTTCCTTCCTTCCTTCCTTCCTTCCTTCCTTCCTTCCTTCCTTCCTTCCTTCCTTCCTTCCTTCCTTCCTTCCTTCCTTCCTTCCTTCCCTCCCTCTCTCCTTCCCTCCCTCCTTCCTTCCTTCCTTCCTCCCTTCCTCATTCATCCATTGAATTCAATTTAATAAGCATTTATTAAGCCCTTACTTTGAATATGCTTTTAGTGACATAGTGTGTCAGCCACCTGAGGACAAGGCTAACTAAATGGGAAGAGGCTTATTATCAGAATATTGGTGATGATTTTTTTCCATGACTACTTGTGAGTGTAAAATTTTTTTTTCCTTTGGACAGGATTTGGGATTTTAGAGACACAAAGAAATGTAGATTGATACCTGCTTTGCAATGACTCATTTTAGAGTCTAAGATGTTAGTGACTAATCAGAATATAATTGTATTGGTCTTGCCAGATGTCTTCGTTCTTTAAAACATGACACTTTGAGAGTAGTAATATTTAATCCAAAGGAATGAATCTCTAATAATGTAACTTGGTGCTCTTTAGTACCTAAGTAGAAGAAATATTTGGGGGGGCAGGATTTCCTTCCTCACTCACTGAAATCAGTCAGTGTAAATTACCATTTATCTTAGTCTATACTACAAAGATGATGTCCAAGTCTATCATCCTCCTAGCCTTAACAAAATAAAGCAAAACGAAAAAAGCATCCTCCCTATCCTACACATGAGCTATATATAACCTTGGTGTCTCAGACACTTTCCTTCTGTCTATATATGCTACTCTATTGGAACTGCTTTTGGGGGACTTAGAGATTGTCACAGAAGAAGAAATGGCTAATGATGCTCAAATAAATAGTCCTTTATTCATCAAGCTTTGACTCACAAGGGAAGGTGCTTTGTTTGAAAGATCCAAGGAAAGGGAAAGAAGCAGTGATGGACTGGTAAACATTCAAGACCCCCCCCCCAAACACAAGTAGGTGTTTAGTCTTCATTATTAACATTTCCCCATTACTTTCTTAAGCCCAGAAAATCAACAAAATAATAAATCACTAATTTTTCACATCTCCTGATTTCTAAAGTCTAAATGCTCTTCCTGAAAATTTAACAATTGGGTCTTTTGAGGCAGAGCTGTTTCAAGGTGGCTCGAGCACATTTCTGGACAAGGAAGAACATATATGAGGCAAGGATACATTTAGATTACAGACACTCTAAAGGGAAGGGCACAGACAAATCTTCAGAAGTAAATGCTTCATAAAGTCTAACACCAGCTTTCTTCTATCCTTTGCTGTAACAGAACTGCTGACTCAAGTGTTGCTAAGTATGAGTCTGGATTCAATTGTTCTTTTTCTGCTTTTGAGAAGCTATAAAAATGTGAATGGATAATTCTCTTTTGTTCAGCTAGGAGGGTCCTAACAATTAGAGAATAGATGTTGTCTCCTTAGCAAATATGTATTACATACACATACACATGTCACAAATATTATACAGATCACACATATCGCATATGTGATATGTATCTCACACATATATGCATATCATAGCTTAAAAGTCTACTTTTTTCTCTCTTTCAGGAGCATTTGAGTAATGAAACATATATCAGCAGCTAAATTGTTAACTACAGCTTTATCTTAATACTGATTTAAAAGACTAAGTGAACAGAAATTTAAAAAAAAACTTGAAAGAAACTGACAAGTTTTGAGACAAACTACTCTCCCAGGGAAAGGGTGGGGGAATGGAATCACAGTCTTAGATCTTCTCCATCTTGGTGAGTTCATCAGAACCAGGATCTGCCTATGCACACATATTGGCTACTGAGTCTAGCCAGAATCCTCATCAATTCATCTTTTTGACTCATCAGTCCCCAGTGCAGGTGATGGTGGCTATTCCCATTTATTCTCTCTTTCACATGACTGATGGCAGTGGTAGCTGCAGTGGTGATGGTGATTACAACGATTTAAATGTATTCATTTTCACTCATTCTGGTGACCATAGGCTTCCCCTAAGGCACCCCGTGTATAAATCCCATTGTCTTCATGGTTAAAGTTAGCAGTACACATTGAAGTTGGATAAAGGTTTGAGTCTGGGTAGAAAGCAGAGACACAATGGGAGGCATACAGAGGGGGCAGAAGTAGTCATTCTTATTGAAAATCCTAAGATTTTGTAGGTACTATGTTATAGTATTCCCAAGCCAACTGAAGTTGGTAAGCAGGAACAGTTTTAAGTGGAAAGAGATTAATTACCCAAGTGAAACAAAAGACCTGAGACATGGTGTAATAGATGTGTGAGTTATCCTAGACCTAGGAAAGGGGAGAGGAGGAGACATACAGCACTATATATCCTATAGACTTTTTTTTGTGTGTGTGCGTGTAGTGGGGGATGAGGGTTAAGTTACTTGTCCAGGGTCACACAGCTAGTGTGTCATGTGTCTGAGGTTGTATTTAAACTCAGGTCCTCCTGAATCTAGGGCTGGTTCTTTATCTACTGCACCACCTAGCTGCCCCCTATCCTATAGACTTTTTAAAGAATTCTTTGCTGGTGCTTACATGTAAATCCCTCATATTCTATATCTCTCCAATATGGTTTCCTATTTTCTACCTTTATTACAGGCAATAGTATATAAAGGGACAGTAGCCATTACTGTCCAGCTTAGATGTTGGTTCAGATTTATATTATAAGGCACCTTCCCACCATATGACTCGACCTATGTTAACATTTAGATGCCCCAAGCCTTTGTGGGCTCAACAAAGTGGTCCTTTAACTTTACTTCTGTAAAATTCACAGTCTCTCCATTACCTGTCATCTACTTACTAAAAACTATATTTATTTCATACATAAATCAGAACAAAAAGACAAATACAGACTAAGTGAAAGGTAGCCTAAGAGGGAAAGACCCTAGAAACTGGTGTGTGTGTGTGTGTGTGTGTGTGTGTATGTGTCTTTCTGTAGGATAGAGGGATTAAGTTTAGTTCTCAAAGTCCTGATGGAAGCCAGGGATTCTAAGAGTTGGAGGTGGGAAAGAGAACGTTTCAGGCATGGGACATGACTAGCAAAAGGTATGGAGAAGAGAGATGGAGCTCTGTGTGTGAAGAATGGCAAGGAGGCCAGCATGGCAGAATTATGGAGTGTATAAGGGACTGTATGGAGGATATATTGGAGTAGGGAGAGACTTAAGGCAGAGGGTCCAACCAGAAAGCTATTGCAATAGTCCAGCCGAGAAGTTATGAAGATCTGAATCAGATAGCTATGTGAATATAGAGATTTATACCAGAGATGTTACAGGGAAGGAAATGATGAAAATTTGCTACTGATTAAATTTATGAAGTGAGCAAGAGGAAGACACCAAGTATCTTGTTGTGAACCTGAGTGACTAGAAGGGTAGTGGTATCCTCAACAGTAACAAAGAAATTTTAGAAAAGGAGTGGTGTATGTGTGTGTGTATGTGTGTGTGTGTGTGTGTGTGTGTGTGTGTGTGTGTATGTAAAGATAATAAGTTCTATTTTGGAGATGTCAAGTTTGAGATGTCTACAGAACATCCAGTTCAAATTGTCCAAGAGGGAGTTGGTGATAGAATACAGAAGCTCAGGAGAGAGACCAGGGCTGGATAAATATATCTGGGAATTACCTGCAAAGAAATGATAATGAATATGAGAGTTGATGAGATCACTAAATGAGAGAGTAGAGAGAAAAGAGAAAGAGGACCTAGGACAGAACCTTATAAAATACCTAAAATGAGTGAGCATTACCTGAAAATCCAGCAAAAAAGAGGAAAGAAGAATCAAGGGGGAAAAGCAATCAATACTAAATACTGAAGACAAGTCGATAAAGATAAAGATTGAGAGAAGACCATTAAATTTAGCATTTAAGAGATCATTGCTAACTTTAAAGAGACAATGAGGATTATAGTGTGTACAATCTACTAGAGAAGGTGGAAGAAGATAGATCAAAGATATGTGTAAGAGGGGTTGGTCTTTGAAAGAAAAAGGTCTGCCTCATCATCAGATTGGAGTAGAGGAGGAGATAGTGGGTGATGGGATCAAAGAAATGAGGTGAGGAGGAGAGGAGAAGAGAGAACTCTCAGTGAATGACCTTGATTTTTTTTATTATGAGTCAAATTTCTCAGGTGAGAGGGTCAGGGGGAGAGGGTGGCATGAGAGGTTGAAAAGAGGTAAGCAGGTTTAGAGCAATTCTTTTACTGTATGTACACCCTAAGAAGGTCAAATTCAGAAAGAAAAATTTCAAATATACCAAAACATTCAAAGCAACACATTTTGTGCCCATCTGTTGGGGAATGGCTGAACAAATTGTGGCATATGAAAGTTATGGAATATTACTATGACATAAGAAATTATAAATATGAATAACTCAAAGAAATATGGAGACTTGTATGAATTCATGTGGAGTGAAAAAGGTGGAACTAGGAGAAAATGCATAAAATGTCTCCAAAATGTAAATGAAAATAACACTAAAATGTCAGAATTCAGATTATATGCACTGATCAATATTTGTTTCAGAGGATGAAAGATTAAATATTTTCCTATTTTTTGGAAGGATTGTAGTAGATTTTGGGTGCAGAATGTTGCATATGCAATAGCTTTAACTTTTTTTTATAATTTTAAATTGTTTCCCAGAAAGTGAGACAAATTCATAGCTCAACCAGCAGTGTACTTGTGTTCTTTTCTTCTCTAGTATTATTTTCATATTTTATTATGTTTGCTAAGTTGGTGGGTGTGTTGATACCTCAGAGTTGTTTGAATTTTTGTTGCTCTTATTGTTAGTGATTTGGAGCATTTTTCATGTGTTTTTTGATCATTTGCAATTCTTCTTTTGAAAACTGTTTATTTGTATTCTTGGACAACTTTACTATTGGGGGAATTGCTCTTATATGTGTATTAATTCCCTATGTATTTTGAACATTAGTTAGTTTGTTTTTATCAGAGATGTTTGACCCAAAGACTTTTTACCTACTTATTCTAGCTGTAATGATTTTGTTCCTGCAAAAGTTTTTAAAATTTTATGCTAAGTTGTCTTTTTTGTTATGTTTTCTATCCCTTGTTTGGTTACATATTCTCCCTCGATTATAGATGTGAAAAGGACCTCCATCCATTTTTCTCAATTTTTTTTCCATCATGTATTATTTTACATTTAGGTTTCTTATCTATTTGGAACTTAATGTGGTATATGTTATAAGATGTTGGTACTATTTGATTTTTTGCCAAACTACTTTCCAATATTCTTCATAGTTCTTGTGAAATTAGAAATCTTCCCTAGTAGTTTGTATTCTTACTTTTATAGAACACTGGGCTCCTATATTCATTTATTTCTGATCATATTTGTCTAATTTTATCACTGATCTATTTTTCTGTTTCTTAATCAAGACCAAATGCTTTGATCATTACTGCTTTATAATGTAGCTTGAGATCTGGTAATGCTAGACTCCCTTAATTTGTATTTTTTCATTATTTCCTTTGACCTTCAAAATTTTTTGTTTCCTAAAATGGATTTTATTATTATTATGTCTTGTTTTTTTAAGTCCTTGGTAGGTTGATTTGCATAGCATTAAATCTTTAAACTCATTCAAGCATTGTAGTCATTTTTATTACTTGGCATGGCCCAACCACAAATGATGATTATGTCTCTAATGTCTTCTTTTATTTCTGTCAAGAGTGTTTTGTAATCATAGTTACATAAGTCCTAAGTGTGTTTTGGTAGTTTAAATCCCAGATATTTTATGCACCCCTTTTCCCTAGTTATTGTTACTATTGCAGAGAAATGCTGGTAGTTTTTGTCAATTTATTTCATATTGTGTTTTTCTTTTCTTTTTTTTTTTTTATTTTGCGCTGGCCAATGAGGGTTAAGTGACCTGCCCAGGGCCACACAGCTAGTAAATGTCAAGTGTCTGAGGCCGGATTTGAACTTGGGTCCTCCTGAATCCAGGGCTGATGGTTTATCCACTGTGACACCTAGCTGCTCCTCATATTGTGTTATTCTAATGAAACTATTAGTCATCTTAATCAGGTTTTTGTTATTTTTTTTTTCTGTTTCTCTGAATGGTTCTGACATAAACATTATATCATCTAAAACAGGAATAGTTTTGTATCTTTTTACCAATATCTATGCTTTTAATTCCTCTCCCTTGTCATATTTCTAGAGCTAGAATTTCTAGTAGTATGCCAAATGGGAATGAAGAATATGCATCCTTGCTTTACTTGTGTATTTACTGGAATTCTTCTAGCTTTTTTCCCAATATAAATGATGGTAGTTCTTAGCTTTAGAAATGTACCTTTGATCACATTAAATAAATCTCTTTCATTTTTATCTTTTTTTTATGTCTTTTAAGATAAATGAGCTCTATAATTCTGGCAAATACTTTTCTCCATTTATTGATATAAACATATATTTGCATTGTTTTTTACTGTTTATATGAGTAATTATACTATTGTTGAACCATATATAAATCCTTGGTGTAAATCTAACATTTTCTGGGATATATTGTTATAGTTTCTTTCCCATTTCTTTTACATTTTTTATTTAAGCTTTTTACATTTTAAAAAACATTATAGTATTTTCATTATTGAAATTATTATAGTGTTCTTTTTCTTGTTAATTTAACCCTGGTTTGTATATCAGCACCATGATTATTGAATAAAAAGAGTTTGGTATAATACATTATTTATGACTTAGAATAGTTTTTGTATTACAGATATTAATTGCTTCTTACATATATGATATAATTTACATGTATATAATAATTCATTTATCGCTTAGTTGAATTTTCTATATTTCATCTATTGTTTTGTAATTTGGGTATTTTAGATTTTTCTAGGTAATAATCCACTTACTCCAAATTCTCAGTTTTGTTGCCATGTATTTGTATGTGGTAATTTCTAATTATTCTCTTTACTTCCTTTCTTTTTTATTGGGAATTTATCTTGTTTGTTGAGAGCTAGTAAGATGCAGTATGAAGAATTAATAATGTGACTCAAATTCCAGTTCTTTCATTCACTGTCTATGTCTTTGGGTAAGCCACTTAATATCTCTGGGCTTCAGTTTTCTCATGTATAAAATGAGGGGGGCAAACTTAGATGACTATTGTATAAGTATAATTTATTATGAGTTTATTTCTAATCTTTTTGTTGAAAGGCCTTTATCTGAGCTACTTTAATCCCAGAAATACTAATTCGTGAAGGAAGCCATGCAGAGTGGTATATAGTTTTCTATTTCCTTTGTCAAAGGGTTTGGTCTTACTCTATGCCTTTTCATTTATTGCTTGCCCTATCATTCACTTATCCTATCATCCACAGTGTCTTGCTTATGTCCCTCATTCACTTTTCCTCCACACTGGATACTCTCAGGTTCCAATATAACCCCTCACCTGAGAAGGGAGGATGTCCTAGGAAGCATAACCTATACCAGAAAAGAAAGTATCTTAAAGTCCTCAGTCTTCCATATGGAAGGCTATCTGTTTCATCCTCTTTCCCTACCCTTCCTTCACCATGAATGAACACAGTATGATGTTCATAGCACATATAATATTCTCTTTTTATAAGCAGCACCTGATTCTTTCTCATTTGTCCTAAGGTCACACTCCTAATATATTTTGCCTGCTCTTCCAGAGACCTCAATGCAGAGTGTGAGACTGAAAAAGCCCTAGTCCCTTCTCTTGAGATTAGGTCAGTTGAGAACAAATGGCTGACTCTGTCTATTCCTTTCCTCCTCTACTTATATGAGTGTTTTTTCCTATATCACCTCCCCCAAATAATTAACTAATAAAGGAATGTGGGTTTCAGTCCAAGAAATATGAATTAAATTAGCTCTCATACCTTCTTCCCAACTCTTTTGATCCCCACCACATTTTTGCTCATAGATATTTTTTCTTTGGTCTCTTATTGGCCCTCAACCAATGTGATTTTATTTTTATTAATGAAAAAACTTGTCTATTCCTAGAAGCATAAAGACACTGATTGCGCTTTTTCAAATTATGCCTATTTATATTATACCTTTCTTGATCTTATTTTATTAAGTAAATTTTCATGTCAAACTGCTACCTCTGGTCTTTTTCATGCAGGAAAAGATCAAATCCCCCAATTTTGCTGAAATTCTATGGTTTTTTTTATTATTAGGCTCAGCTTTGCAGGATTTTATGTGGGGCTGCAAGCCTACCTTTTTGCCTTTCAGTAAAATTCAACCTTCTAGTCTTACATGATTTAGATTGATTTTCTTTTGTAGATGAGGGCTTTCTCCTAGACCACAATTTTTTTTAAATTCACTTATGGTATTTTATTTTTCTCAATTCCATGTAAAGATAGTTTTCAACAGTTATTTTTGTAAGACTTTTAGTTCTAAATTTTTCTCCCTCAATCCCTTCCCTCCCACTCCCCAAGACAACAAGCAATCTGATATACAATCATGTTAAACATATTTCCACATTAGTCATGTTGTGAAAGAAAAATCAGAGCAAAAGGGAAAAACCATAAGAAAGAAAAAACAACAAAAGAGTTAAAATAGTATGCCTCAATCTGCATTTAGACTTCATAGTTCTTTCTCTGGATGTGGATAGCATTTTCCATCATGAGTCCTTTGGAATTGTCTTGGATCATTGTACTGCTGAGATGAGCTAAGTATATCACAGTTGATCATCACACAATGTTGCTGTACTGCGTATAATGTTCTTCTGGTTTTGCTCATTTCACTCCACATCAGTTCATGTAAATCTTTCCAGATTTTTCTGAAATCTGCCTGCTTATCATTTCTTATGGAACAATGGCATTCCATTACATTCATATACCACAACTTGTTCAGCCATTTCCAAATCAATGGGCATCCCCTTAATTTCCAATATTTTGCCACCATAAAAAGAGCTGCTATAAATATTTTTGCACATGTAGGTCCTTTCCCCTTTTATATGATCTCTTTGTGATACATACAGACCTAGTGGAGGTATTGTTGGGTCAAAGGGTATGCACAGTTTTATAGCCCTTTGGGCATAGTTCCAAATTGCCCTCCAGAATAGTTGGATCAGTTCACAACTCTACCAACACTGCATTAATGTTCCAATTTTCCCACATCTTCTCCAAAATTCATCATTTTCCTTTTTTGTCATATTACACAATTGGATAGGTGTGAGGTGGTACCTCAGTTGTTTTAATTTGAATTTCTTTAATCAATAGTGACTGAGAACCTTTTTTCTTATGACTATTGATAGCTTTAATTTTATCTGAAAACTGCTTGTTCACATCCTTTGACCATTTCTCAGTTGGGGAATGACTTATGTTCTTATAAATTTAATTCAGTTCTGTATATATTTGAGAAATGAGGCCTTTATCAGAAAAACTGGCTGTAAAAATTGTTTCCCAGATTTTTGCTTTCCTTCTAATCTTCATTGCATTGGTTTTGTTTGTGCAAAAACTGTTTAAATTTAATGTAATCAAAAGTGTCTATTTTGCATTTTATAATGCACTATATATAAATTATATATAATATCAGTACCATATATATGCATATACATATAATATATGTATAAATGTGCTCTATCTCTTGCTTGGCCATAAAAAATTCTTCCCTTCTCCATAGATATGATAAGTAAACTATTCCTACATCTCCTAATTTGCCCATGGTATCACCCTTTAAGTCTAAATCATGTACCTATTTTGACCTTATTTTGATATATGGTGTGAGATGTTGGGTCTATACCTTGTTTCTGCCATACTATTTTCCAGTTTTCCCAGAAGTTTTTGTCAAACAATGAGTTTTTAATCCAGAAGCTTGAGTATTTGGACTTATCAAATAGTACTATATAAAAATTATATATATTATATTTATATATCTCAAAAACTATATCAAAACAAATATCAACAGTATTATCATCAAACAGATTACTATAGTCATTTACTACTGTGTCTTGTATATCTAACCTATTCCACTGACCCACCACTCCATTTTTTAGTCAGTACCAAATAGTTTAAATGATTGCCACTTTATAATATAGCTTTAGATCTGGTACAGCTAGGCCACCTTCCTTTGCATTTTTCATTAATTCCATTGATATTCTTGACTTTTTGGTCTTTCAGATGGACCTTGTTATGATTTTGTCTAGCTCTATAAAACAATTTTTGGTACTTTGATTGGTATTGTACTGAATAAGTAAATTAATTTAGGTAGAATGTCATTTTTATTATATTAGCTCAGCCTACCCATGAGCAAATTACATTTTTTCCAGTTGTTTAGCTCTTATTTTCCTTGTGTGAAAAGTGCTTTGTAATTGTGTTCATATAGTTCCTGTGTTTGTCTTAGCAGGTAGACTCCCAATTATTTTATATTGCCTACAGTTATTTTCAATGAAATTTCTCTTTCTATATCTTGCTGCTGGGCTTTTTTGGTCATATATAGAAATTCTGATGATTTATGTGAGCTTATTTTATATCCTGCAACTTTGCTAAAGTTGTGCATTTTTTTTTGTTTAGTTTTAAAGTTCTGACATTTGGTCACTATACTTTTTGGTGACTTAATCATAGGATTTCTCTCTGTCATCTTCTTATAGATTCTATTGATCACTTTTTTGCCCTCTGTTTCTAATACTTCCGCTCAGTTTTCCTATATTATTTTCTAGTATTTCCTATATTATTTTCTAGTAGTTTTATGGTTTTTTATTTTATCATGTTTTCTGAAAGTCCTATAGTCCCTTCACTTATTTATGTACATTCAAGGTCACTTGATTTGGGATATATGGAACTTTTATATTCTTCAAGTGGTGTTGTCTATTAATGCTTTCTTATCTATTTCCACCTTTGAACTTTTGAAATCTAAATCTATTACCCTTCTTTTCAAAGTGTCAGTTATTTTAAAAATTATTTTCTATTATACATTCTAAATTTTCTACTCCTTTGTTTGTCTTTTTTACTTCTACTCTGAGAGCTTTAGCTCTTAAACTGGGGCTTTGAGCCAGGGTGAGCTTCTCCTCTTTGATGTACTCCTTCCTAGAGCTGTTGCAAGGATCAAATGAAATAATGCTTGGCATATAGTAGGCACTTATTGTTGTTCAGTTGTTTCAGTAGTGTTCAATTCTTTGTGACACCATTTGGAGTTTTCTTGGAAAAGATATTGGAATGGTTTGCCATTTCCTTTTCCAGCTCATTTTACAAATGAGGAAACTGAAGCAAACAGGATTAAGTGACTTGCCCAGGGTCACACAACTAGTAAGTATCTGAGGTCAAATTTAAACTCAGGTTTTCCCAATTCTAGTCTTGGTGCTCTATCCATTGCACCACCTAACTGCCTCTAGTAGGCACTTAATAAATGCTTAATCTCTTCCTTTCCTGCCTTCCTCTCCCTGGTGCCAATATGCTCCAAAAAATGAACTCAAGATCTATGAACTTCTCAAACTCACCAGGTTGCCTCTAATAGAATACTGTTAACCACCTATAAAAGCAAAACTGACATCCAGAAGCCCTGGCTCAATGTTGCCTTGATGGTCTCCCATTTTTCTGGGGAGCAAGGAAGAAGATTGGGAGGGAGAAAGGGTAGCAGTTTTCTTCCTTCCATTCCTCTGGGGATAACTTTTAATAGTCCTGACATAATTTGTAGATAGGATAAGAGAGAGACTGAGGGCTGGCCATTCTCTCTCTCTCTTTTTTTCTTTTTTTAGTGAGGCAATTGGGGTTAAGTGACTTGCCCAGGGTCACACAGCTAGTAAGTGTTAAGTGTCTGAGGCCGGATTTGAACTCAGGTACTCCTGACTCCAGGGCCGGTGCTCTATCCGCTGCGCCACCTAGCTGACCCTGGCCATTCTCTTTTAAAGATCCACTGAGTCAGAGGTTCTTCTTACTCAGTTGCCAATAAAAGGATTTCTTTGTCATTCCACAAATGCCTAAGTACTCCAGTATGTACTAGCCCATAGCCATTTGGGAGCAGTCAAGGTAGTGACCCAGTAATACCACTACTATGTCTGTATCCTAATGAGATCGTAGAAAATGGAAAAGGACACACATGTACAAAAATATTTATAGTTCTCTTTATGGTGGCAAAGAATTGGAAATCAAGGGAATGTCCATCAGTTGGAGAATGGCTTAACAAGTTGTGGTATATGAGTGTAATGGAATACTATTGTGCTGTAGGAAATGATGAGCAGGCAGATTTCAGAAAAACCTGGAAAGACTTAAGTGAACTGATACTGAGTGAAGTGAGCAGAACCAGGAGAACATTGTATACAATAACAATATCATTGCGTGATGATTAACTGTGATAGACTTGGCTCTTCTCAGTAGTGCAATGATCCAAGATTGTTTCAAAGAACTCATGATGGAAAATGTTCTCCATTTCCAGAAAAAAGAAATGTGGATTTTGAATGCAGATTGAACCATACTGTTTCTATTTTTCGGTTGGTCTTTTAATCTTTTTTGAGGTTTTCCCTTGTGTTTTGATTCTTCTTCCAAAACATGACTCATGCAGAAATATGTTTAATGTGATTGTACATATATAACCTTTATCAGATTGCTGTCTGTCTTGGGGAGGGGGCAGGGGAGGGAGGGAGAAAAATTTGGAACTAGAAATCTTATGAAAACAAATGTTGAAAACTCTCTTTATATGTAACTGGAAAATAATAAAATACTTTTATGATAAAAAACAACAAATAGTCCACATGAACATTTGGAGTGGAGATGTCTCTAAATTTGTGCCTTTCATGTTTCTTTTGAGCTACTTCAATTCCGCTTTGGTCATAGAGCACAGTATCTTCTTTGATGTGGGCATGCCACACTGGATAGTCCTTTGCCAGTATCTCCCATGTCATGGAATTGGTTCCTTGAGAGTGTCCTTGTATTGCTTTTGACCTCCATCTGAGCAATTGCCTTGTGTGATTTCTCTATAAAATAGTCTCTTAGGCAAAAGTATGTTTGGCATTTCAACAATGTGGTCAACCTATCAGAATTGCACTCTCTGAAGTAGAGTGAATGCTTGGCAGTTCAGCTTGAGAAAGGACCTCAGTATCTAATACCTTGTCTTGTCTGCTGATCATCAGAATCTTCCTAAGACAATCCAAAGGGAAACAATTCAGTTTCCTGTGCTGATAGACTGTCCAGATTTCACAGTCATACAACAATAAGATCAGCACAATATCTTCTCTACCATACTTTCCTTCAGAACCTCCCAAACACTGAGCTAGCTCTGGTGATGTGTGCACCAACCTCATCATTTGTATGTATATCCTAGAAAGTATTTGTATGTATATCCAAGGTAAGTGAACTTATTCACAGCATTCAATATTTCTCTATTTCTTGTAACCAATAGTTCCATGTATGGATGGTATTGATATTGGCTAGTGGAAAACCTGTGTTTTCTTGGTGTTGTTAGGCTAAAATTGGAACAAGTAGTTAGAGAATCAATCCATAATTTGTTGTATCTCAGACCCAGAGGCTTCATTGAGTGCACAATCATCTATGAAAAAAATCATGCACCAACTCTCCTTTCATTTTAGTCTCAGCTTGTAGCCTTTACAAGTGAAATAATTTACTCTCAGTTCAGTAGCTGACCTTGATACTGTTTTCATCTTCATTGAAGACAACATTGCTGAAAACATCATGCTCAAAAGCATGGAAGCAAAAAAAACCCCATGGGAGCAAGCACACAGCCTTGCTTCAACACTCCATTGGTGACTGGGAAAGCTTGAGAGCATTGTCCATTGTCCAGAACCCATGCAAGCATGCCGTCATAGAAATTGATGTACAATACCAATGAACTCTTCCAGGCAACCAAAATTTGCCATAATTTTCCAAAAGCCATCATGATTGACAATATCAAAGGCCTTAGTCATACTGAAGTCCCCAGTTATGAGGATAGGGATTGGGGTGAAGAGGAATATGGTGATCCAGGTGATCTAGAAAAATCAACATTTATAAATTTTAATTACTAATAATTAAGTATTAATATTAACAGACAAGTGCTTATTAAGTGTTTACTCTTTTCTAGACACTGTCCTAAGTCCTGAGAATAAAAAGACAAAAATGAAACAGTCCCTATTCTCAAGGAACTTACAAGTGGGGGACAAGGACACATATGGACACATGAAATGTAGTATACAAAATACATGATAATGTGGAGGGAAGACATTCTCAGTTGGCAATTTCAGTAAAGACCTCATATAGAAGGTTACATTTGAGCTATGAGCCTTGAAAGAAACTACAGGGTGTCTAGCCCCTTTTCCTTGAGCGCAAGGCTATGTGCAATTTACTTAGAGAAATTGTTATTTACAAACAAATTTCCTTGTATTTCACATTTGTGGTCAAAATACTTTCCATCATTATGGTCAAGATCTATTTTCTGGATGTTTTGCAAATCTAAATAAAATTACTTTAAACTAAAAAAAGCGAGTGATTGAGATAACTGCATATTCATATATATACTAAGCTGGATACTATAACAAGTAGCTACAGTGAAGGAAAAAGAGCATTTGAGATACCTGGAAATTAACAGGAGACAAAACCCAAGAAAGGAACCAAAAATCAAATCAGTGACCTCAAATATCTATGTAGAAATGTACAAAGGTTAGCCCACAAGTAAAAGGAACTAGAGGTTTTAGCACAATTTGATTTCCTAGGTATCACTGAGATAAATAATGGGATGAAATCCTTGACTGGAATATCACAATGGATAGATATTCACAAGAAACAAGATAAGTAAAAGTGGAATGGGACAGTGTGCACAGTAAATCAGTCTACTCAAGTCAGGTGAAATAGGATTTGAGGATTTCTTTCTTTTTTTTTTAAAAATCAATCAATCAGGGGGCAGCTAGGTGGCGCAGTGGATAGAGCACCGGCCCTGGAGTCAGGAGTACCTGAGTTCAAATCTGGCCTCAGACACTTAACACTTACTAGCTGTGTGACCCTGGGCAAGTCACCTAACCCCAATTGCCTCACTAAAAAAAAAAAATCAATCAATCAATCAATTAATTATTATTATTAATTTTTTGCGGGGCAATGTGGGTTAAGTGACTTGCCCAGGGTCACACAGCTAGTAAGTATCCAGTGTCTGAAACCAGGGTTTGAGGATTTCACTGACTACTCTGACCCCCATTGACTGAAGGGCAGGAATGTTATCTTTTACTCCTCCCCCAGGTTTCTCCTTTGTGGTTTTTATGGGCTCCAGTCCCCACTGATGGTGTTCCTGATTTTAGGGAATGTTTCCCCTGAACCTTAGCTTCATTTAGCCACCAGTAAGATTAGCTTTTACTAAGAAATATTTATTTCAGAAATATAATCATACAAACATACTCTATAACAAGCAAGAGACATAATCTCCATACCATCTCAGTCTCTGCAAAGAGAAGGATTGAGTTCAAAAACTCAGTTCCTATCCAGCACAGTCCCAAGTTCTAAGTCCAAAACCTCTTCAGGCTAAAGTCTCAGGCACCCTGGCTTCTCAAAGCTTTTCCTGCTGGGCTGTCTGCAACAATCCCACCTGAAATCCTGGCTCCAAGGTCGCCATAGTTCAAATTCCCCAGTCTAGTGGGGATTTCCACAGGCACTTAGAAACTGAGGAGAACAAACCAAACACCCCAGGCCCATTTCTTGGAGCCATAGGGTAAAAAGGAGAGAGGGAGAGATGTAGCCTTTCTTCCTGATTCGGTTCATAGTGCCCAAGCTATGGGAGTGCTGTATGCAAACTTTACCCTCTGCATATAGAAAATAGTGCTCAAGAAAGAGTTACTATCCCAATCTGCCAGTTTTAAAGACACAGCATATTCTGGCTGCATGGCTAGTTGAAGGAGATTGCTCCCATCCAGGTGGTCTCCATGTTAGGTGATCTGGGCATACTCTGAGGCCTCAAAGACCACTTGTAAACTAGACCCCTCTCACATGTAACTTAGCTCTACTTAACTTAGTATAATAATCATCATCAGCATCCTGAGTGCAAAGGGAATGCAAGGGAATATGTTAATATTTTTTGTTTGTTTGTTTGTTTGGTTTTGGTGAGGCAATTGGGGTTGAGTGACTTGCCTAGGGTCACACACCTAGTAAGTGTTAAGTATCTGAGGCCGCATTTGAACTCAGGTCCTCCTGACTCCAGGGCTGGTACTCTATCCACTGTGCCACCTAGCTGCCCCTGTTTGTTTGTTTGTTTGTTTTGTTAGCAATTGGGGTTAAGTGACTTGCCCAGGGTCACACAGCTAGTAAGTGTCAAGTGTCTGAGGCTGGATTTGAACTCAGATCCTCCTGAATCCAGGGCTGGTGCTTTATCCACTGCACCACCTAGCTTCCCCAATACTTTTTTATTTACTAAAATTGCAACATGTTTCTGATTAAACATTTAAACTCATTAAACAATTAGCTCTGAGCTCCTACCCCTGGATACTGAATGTTATTGATTTAATAAGCAGGAGAAATTTCTTTACCTTTAAGTAGTTATTTATCTCTAGGTATAAAAACTCCTAACCTTCTAGCCTTAAATAAATCTGTAGTGTCTATGTAATAACAGAAAATAATAAAAATATATTGGCTATATAATTTATTAACAATGCAACCAATAATAATATAAATATATAAATAATTATTTACAATATTTTAGATGTGAAAAATACATCACAACCGGAGTCATCTCTAACCATCACCATTGCTTTTGTCTTTTTACTTCTGAAACACAGTCCTTTCATTTATCTCAAGTTCACAACCAAAGTTTCTCGATTCCCTATTTTATTTATTTGCTTTACATGGGCTAAATTTAATTCATTAAGACCTTAAGTTCTTTCTGTTCTCTCGTAATTACTTATCATAGGTATGACAACTCTCCAGAAGGGCCATTAAAGCTCTTTATTCTCTTCACTTAATCCTTAAGAAGTTATAATGTTTCTTCACAAGTAAGTTTTAGGGTTCATTTATTACCCCACTCCACTTAAAAGAGCTTTGTAAGCTAAGAAGACTTCTTGATTAAATCAGTCAATCAAAACTAAATGTGAACAGGGGCTATATATCTCCTTGAATCAGTCAAAGTCATTGCTTTAGAGAATTGGTCATACCTTAAGAAACTTTTAGTATAAAAGAGTGGCACCATCTCAGAACCAGACAGAGATTCCCAAGGGTCTGGAAGCAGAGGAAAAAGGATCAGAGTCATAGAGCTGAGCCAGAAAATATCTGAAAGTCCAGTGACAACCAGGGAAAGTAGAAATATAAGGTTAGGACTGACCTCTGGAAGAGGAGGTCATTGGCCCCACAAAAATTTCAGAGGACAAAACTCAACCTACTGAAGAAGTACTGATAAAAGGTGTTTTCTTTCCACACCTTTCCTTCCTCGTTCATATATATCCACAGACACTATAATATAACATGCTGTATTATCACCCAAATCTTTCTAGTAACTTGAGCCTTAAGCACAGAGTTCAGAGGTTAACTAAAGATTTATATAAATTAATGCAGAAACTCAACCTCTCTGCCTAAATATTAGGAATTCTTAACTTCAGACTCAGAGAAATTGTGATTGAAATAAAATTTTCATCTCTTATTTATCAAATTTAATGCTTTTCCCTTAATTCTCAAATCTCTTGCCTTTTCTTGTAGCATTTGACACTATTTGTCACTTTGTTCTCCTATATACATTCTCCCCTCTAGATTTTATTATGTTTTTTAACTTTTAAAAATTTATTGTTGGGCAGTACAAGAAAGTTCCAAAGGACTCATGATAGAAAAAGCTCTCCAAATCCAGAAAAAAAAGGAACTGTGGAATATGGATGCTGATTGTGTGGGTGCTGTTGTTTTTCTTTTTTGAGGTTTTTCCTTTTTGCTCTGATTCTTCTCTTATAACATGACTAATGAAAAAATATGTTTAATGTTATTATATATACACATACACACAAATATGTGTGTATGTGTATACACACACACACACACACACACACACACACACACACATATATATAAACCTATATCAGATTACCTGCTATCTAGGGGAGGGGGGCAGGGAGGGAGAAAAATTTGAAATTGGAAATCTTATGTGAACAAATGTTGAAAAATATCTCTGCATGTAACTGGAAAATAATAAAACACTTTTATTTAATTAAAAAAAGAATAAAGGATGAATTGTAGGTTTAAAAAATTATTGTTGGGTTATTTTAAACATTCTTTTCTTTTTAAGTTTTGAGTTCCAGAGGGTTTTCCCTCCTTTCCACCCCTCCCTCACCCACTAAGGTGGCAAACAATAGAATATCAATTATACATGAGAAATCATGCAAACCACATTTCCATATTAGCCATATTGCAAAAAAACGTGAGAAAATTATACTTCAATTTTTACTCAGATTTCATCAGTTTTCTGTCTGGAGGTGGGTAGTCTTTTTTTTGTTTTCATTATTGGTTTTTTTGGGTTTTTTTGGCAGGGCAATGAGGGTTGTGACTTGTCCAAGGTTACACAGCTAGTAAGTGTCAAGTGTCTGAGGTCAGATTTGAACTCAGGTCCTCCTGAATCCAGGGCCGATGCTTTATTCACTGCGCCACCTAGGTGCCCGATAGTATCTTTTCATCATGATTCCTTTGGAATTGTCTTGGATCATTGTATCAGATCAGAGTTGCCAAATCTTTAACAGTTGATCATTATGAAATTGCTGTTACTGTGCACACTTCACTTTACGTCAGTTTGTATGGGTCTTACCATGTTTTTCTGAAACCACCCCTCCTCATAATTTCTTATAGCAATTAGTCCTCCATCACAATCATATGCCACAATTTATTCAGCCATTCCCCAATTGATGAGTGACCCTTCAATTTCCAATTCTTTGTTTCTTCTTCTTCTTCTTTTCTTCTTCTTCTTCTCTCTCTTTTTGTCCTGTCCCTCCTGAAAAGCTTATTTTGCTTCTGACCACTGCCCGCCTCCCTTAATTGGCTTTCCATTTTATCATTCCTTGTCTCCCCCCAAATCTCTGGTCCCCTTCCCCTCCTATTGTGTAAAATAGATTTCTATGCCCAATGGAGTGTGTGTATGTATATATGTATATATGTGTGTGTGTGTGTATATATCTATATATATATATATATCTATATAAAATTTTCTTCCCTCTTTGAAGTAATTCCAATGAGAATGAGGTTCAAACACTGGCTGTCACCTTCCCCATATCCCTCCATTATAAAAGTTCTTCCTCGTGCATCTCTTTCATGTGAGAAAAATTTCCCTATTCTCCCTCTCCCTTCCCTTTTCTCCCAGTACATCTCTCTTTCTTATCCCTACATTTTTTTGGAGATCATGCCAAGGTGGTATATCCACACCCATGCCCTCTGTCTATGTAGACTTCTTCTAACTGTCTCAATGACAAAGTTCTTAGGAGTCACATGAATCATCTTCACATATAGGAATGTAAACAGTTTACCCTTATTAAATCCCATAAGATTCTGCTTCCATGTTTACTTTTTTATCCTTCTCTTGAGTCTTATTTAAATGTCAAATTTGTTATTCAGCTCTGGTCTTTTCACCAAGGATGCTTAGAAATCCTCTGTTTCATTAAACATCCTTTTCCACCCTGAAGGATTAGACTCAGTTTTGCTGAGTAGGACATTTTTTGTTATAATCCTAGCTCCTTATCCAAGCCCTCTACTCCTTTAACTCCTAACTTTTGTGTAATACTGACAGTAGCTCCATGATATTTGAATTGTGTCTCTCTGACTGCTTACAATAGGGGCTCCAGAATATGGCTACAATATTCCTGGGAGTTTTCATTTTGGTAGCTCTTTCAGGAGGTGATTAGTGAATTTTTTCAATTCTTTCAGGATGTGATTAGTGAATTCTTCAATTTCTATTTTAACCTCTGGCTCCAACATGTAGTTTTCCTCTATTTTTAAAAAAATAAGCTGTCTGGGCTCTTTTTTTATCATGACTTTCAGGTAATCCAATAATTTTAAAATAATCTCTCCTTAATATGTTTTCTAGGTCAGTTGTTTTTGCAATGAGGTACTTTATATTTTCTTCTATTTTTTCATCCTTTTGACATTATTTTATTGTTTCTTCCTCTCTTATAGAATCATTAGTTTTCACTTGCCCAATTATAATTTTTAAGAAATTACTTGCTTCAGTACTTCTTTTTCCATTTGGCCAGTTCTGCTTTTAAAAGAGATCTTTTCATCAGTGAATTTTTGTACCGTTTTTCACTATTATATCAATTCTGTTTTTTTAAGGTGTTATTTTCTTTGGTATTTTTGGTGCCTCTTTTACCAAGCTGTTAATTCTCTTTTCATAATTTTCTTGTATCACTCTTGCCCCCCCCCGCCCAATTTTTCTTCTATCACTTGTATTTCTTTAACTTCCAGGAATTCTTGTTGCCTTTGGGTCCAATTAATATTTTTCTTTGAGGCTTTGCTTATAGCTATATTGTTGTCTTCTAAGTTTCTGTCCTAGTTTTCCCTGACACCACAGCACCTTTTTACGTTCATGTTCTTTGTTATTGTTGTTATTGTTTGCTCATTTTCCTCAGTCTATTTCTTTACTTTGAACTTTATGTTAAATTTGGGCTCTATTCACCTAGGGGTAGAGGGGCACTGTGTCAAATTTTAGACATTTTTGTTCTACTCTTTTAAGAGCTAGTTCTTGGGGTCTGCAAGTTTTTGATGCTTCCAAGAGGGTGTTATCTTAGAAGAGGTATGGTTACTGATCTCCTGGTCTAAACTTTGGTCTTTACCAAGAAAGACCCATGCTCCCCTGTAGCTACAAGTACCAGTGCTCATCTTGGCCCTACATCTGTAACCAGGGCCTCTGATCCCTTGTGATTGATCAGAAGCATTCCTCTTTGCCCTCGAATTGCAACACAGAACTACTTATGGGCAAGAGTTGCAAATCAACTCCAGCTACACCCAGTGCCAGCAAAAGGTCTCCCATAATCACTTTCTGACCAGTTGTCCAACTCCCTTATGGTCTCTGGGCTGAGAACTCCTGAAGCTGCTGCTTTTATGGCAACTTCCAAGGTCCATGGCTAGTGTTCTTGCCTATTTCTGGCCTGTGCCCACACTCATGTTACAAACCTCTCCTGTATGGCTGTATTGTCAGGCTGGAAAAATGTTTCCCTCTGACCTTTTGTTGGCTCTCCCAGTCCAAAATATGATTTGAAGCATTATTTTGAAGTTGTTTGGAGGGGAATGTTGAGAGAGTTCATCTGGGTCCCAAACTATACTCTACGTTCTTGGTTCCTACCCTCTTCTCTAGATTTTCATGACATTTTGATCTCTTGGTTCTTCTACTTGTTTGCCACTCCTTAGCCTATTTTAATGGATCTTCATATAAACTAACAATAGGTACCTCCACCCACCAAGGCCCTGCCCTAGACCCTTCTCTCTTCTTTCTCTATACCAAGAGTTTTAAACCTGGGTTCTATGAACTTTATTTTGATCACAGTATCCAATGTAATTGGTTTCCTTTGTAATCCATTTGGATTTTAAAACATTATTCTGAAAAGGGTTCTTAGATTTCAGAAGAATGCCACAAGGGTCCATGACCTCATGTCCCCCTCCTCCTTCATCCCTATAAACTCTCTCACTCAGGAATGTCATCACCAAAGCTCTCATGGATTTAATGATCATTTCTGTGGTGGTGATTTCCAGATTTATATATCCCATCCATGTTCTTTCTTATACTCTAATCTCAGAACATCAATTGCCTCTTGACCATCTTGAACTGGATATCTCATAGATATCTCAAACTCAACATGCCCCAAATAGAACTCATTATCTTCTACACCTTGCCCCTAACTCAGCTCTCTTCCCAGCTTCCATGTTACTATCAAGGTTACCATCATCCTCTCCATCACCCAGCCTCAGGACCTCAGTGTCACCCTAGATTCCTCACTTGTAGTACCTTCGCAGATGCAATCTCTTAATAAATCTTATTTCTCCCTTAACACTATTTTTTGTATATGGTCCCTTTTCTTTACTCACATAGCCACACAATCTGCTAGAGTCCTTGATCAGCTCTCATCTGGAGTAATGGAATTGCCTTCTGGTTGGTCTTTCTGCCTTGTCTGTCCTTACTCCAATCCATCCATGATTGAATTGCCAAAGAGAATACTCTTCTCCTCAATAAACTCCAATGACTCCACATTACCTCCAAGATGAAATATATCATCCTTTGTTTCGCTTATAAAGTATTTTCAACCTAATACCTTCCAACATTTCCAGTCTTCTTACTCTCAAATCATCACTACTATCTGTCTCTCCAGAGAAGACTGAACCCAAACTCTTTACAGATGGCAATTCAAACTTTATCTCTTCAAAGAATCCTTATAGAGCAAACTTAAAACTCAAAAATTCCCCACCAACTCAAGGAATTACAGTTATCCTTTCATTGTTCAAAATTCCCAAACCTATAATAATAAAGTAAGATACAATAATAGTTCCTATAGTCTGTATGGGAGAAACTATTAAAGCAGATGTTACAGAGAAAACCAGGTTACCAGAGGAGAGAAACATTGTAGAAAGTTAGGTGAAGGTCAATGCAAGGACTAACAAGTGATTTTTATCATTGGAACATACTACAGACCACCTAGACAGAGAGAAGAAACAGATGAAACATTAAGGAAACATCACTAACCTGGCACAGAGCCACGGTATCATAGTAAAAAAGGAACTTCAGTGATCAAGATCCAGACATTTATTGGCGCTCTCTCTCTCTCTCTCTCTCTCTCTCTCTCTCATTCTAAGCTAACTGAATGGCTTAAAACAAAGACTGCTTATGAGTTTTTTCATGTCAGCTTAGAAGAAGGTCTCTTGTTGTAAGGGCCAAAATTAGTATGGGGAGAGTTAATTGGGCGGCTTGCCATAATATTGGGGTAAGAAAGGAGATTAATAGCCTCTTTTCAATAAACAAAACAGGGCTTATTAATGGGAACAAATTTTAAAACACAAGTAAGGTTAATAGAACTAGGGACAAAGAAAAGGGGAATGGGGAAGGAAAAAAAATATACAACCCGCAAACTCACCACCACCTGGAATCAGCACAGTTTTAAAGAGAACTAGCTGCGCAGCGTCCCTCTCCCTCTCTCGCTCACGCCAAAGTGAACACTCGTCTCTTCTCTCTCCAAGAAAGCCCCTCTCCCACAGGAAACAGGGCCATCCACACACACAGCCCCAAGCTAATTGGCTGGCAGCCCTGATGGACAGAACTAACAAGCCACTCTACAAATGCAAGCTAGCCTCTTCCAAATTCCAGAAACCATCTGACTTGCCCTCATCAGGCTTCTTGTCATAACAAGGTTTCCCTACAGTATAATTTGTCCAGACCCATGTAGGTGTGTGGATGTCCAGCATGAGGTCAGCATGCACAGGCGCACACTGGGGTTTCTAATTTTAGCTAAAGATGCGGTCATAGAAACCCCAAATCATGATTAGTTCCTTACATTGTGGAATCTCCCAGAAATCTTTGTGCCATTTAAGAGTTTTTCCATGACTTGCACAAAGGTATAGAAGGCATACTTAGCAAATTTGTAGATAACAGAAAGCTAGGTGAGCTTATATGTTTGATGACAGTCAGGATCCAAAAGGATCCTCCTGACAGGCTAGAACATTGGATCACAAATAACAAAATAAAACTGAATGTAAATGTAAAATCTGACCTTTCGGTTAAAGAAATCCAATTTCACAAGTATAAGGTGAGGAAGGCATGGCTAGAGAAAAATTTGTCTGAAAAACATTCTGGGGTTTTGTGTGAACTGCAAAGTCAATATGCATTGACAGTGTGGCATTGCAATAAAAATAGTTAATGTGTAGCCTGTGTAAGCCCCTCGTCACATGTAAATCCAGAAGAAGCTATTTCAAGTTTTAGGAATGATGTGGATCAGCACCAATTGACCATTTCCCACTGATGTTTGCTTTTACCAACCAACCAGAGGACATGTTGATTTGAATAAAAGATGTTTAATTAAACAACATAGCAAATAAGTTGACAAGTGAAAAAAAGATTCAACTCCCCTCTCCTCACTATGTGTATATCTTTGTGTTCTGCCAGGCATGTCACTCTATTGATTTCATTGTTGCTGCTGGGTATGTTGTCCCTTCTCTGGACACCACCGAGTGTCTCTAAAGGAGATGCAATCACTGAAATAACCACTTTCTGGGCTTTACCATAGTTCCTGCTAGCCATCTCATTGATAGAGGCAGGTGTCTGCTAGCTCTTTAGTAATAGCTAGAGGCCAGGAGCTATGATAGCTAAGTAAAGTCTAGTAAGAGCCAGCTAAGTGCCAACAGGTTCCTTCCTGTCTGGGAATAAATTGCAGAATGTTGCTGCAGATAGTTATGCGACTGTGGTAGAAATTCTCAAGCTCTTTTCCAGATTGGCATGCAATTTTACCATAGAAGAACTCATTCCCTACTTATGCATCTTATACTTCAGTCAAACTGGACAAATTGCCATACCGTGAAAACACTGGCTCTTCCACATCTGTGCCTCTGCTTACTTATACTGTTCATCCTTTTGGAATGCCTTCCCCTTCATGTCCTTGAATCTAGTGCTCAATTTCTACCCACTCTCAAGATCAAAAAGAAGTCTCCTTGATCTTCCCAGTCAGAAATAATTTCTATCTCCTCTGAACTCCCAGACCATTTTATACCTTTTTTCAATGAAATTGCACATGATAGTTTGCCTAAAAATTTCTTTTGTTTTTGTTTTGTTTTGTTTTGTTTTGTTTTGCAGGGCAATGGGGGTTAAGTGACTTGCCCAGGATCACACAGATAGTGTCAAGTGTCTGAGATGGGATTTGCACTCAGGTCCTCCTGAATCCAGGGCAGGTGCTTTATCCACTGTGCCACGGAGCTGCCCCCTTGCCTTAAAATTATTTATATTCCTCAGGAGGCCTTTCACTAGTTACTAGGGCCTTCTCCTATAGATCTAATCTTTATTTTTCTTATATGTACATCAATATTTACATATGGTTTCTCCCATTAGAATGTAAGATCTTCGAGGGCAGGGATTATTTTTACCTTTGTTTGCTAAGAACTTAGCACAGTACCTGGACTATTATAAACTCTTAATAAATGCTTGATGATTGACTGATAGATGAATGGACGCCATCTTGATCTACCTGCACATAGGAGGAACTGAATATTTGTTCAATGAATTAATGAAAGTTTGCTGAGTGATACCACCCACACACTGGGAATTCTCACATTCTATAAGAATAAATGTGATGTTGTGGCAAAAATACTGAATCGTATAGCCAAAAGAGCTGGGTTTGTAGCCAGGCCTTGCTATATACTATATACTACCTGTGTGATTATGCAAATCACTTTACATCTTCTTTCTAATTTTCTTTTCTTTTTTTCCTTCTTTTTCTACTTCAGTTTCCCCTTTTGAAAATATGAATAATAATATTTGTAGTGTTACCTCATATTGTGCAGGGACAGTGCTTTGTAAAACCTTCAAGGCTTATAGAAATATAATAGATAAAAATTATGTTATCCAGTTCCTTTGGTTGGCAGAGCTTACAAGAGATCATCTAATCTGAAATATTCCTTTTAACTAATTCCAGATAAGCAGGAAGATTTGGATTACATAGAAGGAAGACCACCAAGAAGATAGTTGCAGCTTATGTACCAAGATGCATTGTAGAGAATGATGAAATAGAAATTTTTTATTAAGTATCTAAGGTCCTCTAAATTAAATCAATATATTTTAATTTTTAATAACTTAAAAAGTGCAAAGGTGGACATAAAGGCCAAATGAGAAAATATCCAGGAAAAATGCTTTGGGTTTAAGAAATTAAAGAGACAACAGAAGTATCAAGAAAACTTAAAAAAATACATATAAGTTAGTCAATAAACATTTATTAAGCACCTATTATGTGCCAAGCACTGTGCTAAACACTGAATATACAAACAGGAAAAAAGAAAGACAGTTTCTTCCTTCAAAGAGCTAACAATCTAATGGGAGAAGACAATATACAAAAGAAAACTGAAAAAGTGGAGGGGGGCATGGCAAGGAAGAGAGGGCAAGGAAAGTACCTGGCACAGGGGTATGATGGAGAAGTTCAAAGAAGTACAGCTGGAGGGTAAGGGGTGAAGAAGACAGAAGGATAAGGGTATCGAGACAAGGTAGATCAGTATTATTATTACTGTGTTAAAATTGATTTATACTAAAAAAGCCAACAAAAACAAAGACCAAACTATATATGCTAGATTCAGTGTTTTGAGGTTTTCCCATTTGTTTATGACTGTAAAGTTCATAATAAAAATTATTTTTTTTAAAAAAGCAGTAGGCTAGGGGGCAGCTAGGGGGCACAGTGGATAAAGCACCGGCCTTGGATTCAGGAGGATGTGAGTTCAAATCCATCCTCAGACACCTGACACTTACTAGCTGTGTGACCTTGGGCAAGTCACTTAACCCTCATTACCTCACAAAAACAAACGAACAAAAAAAGCAATAGGCTTTATGTCATTAATACTCCAAGAAGAATGTTGGAAGATTTTGATTTATATATGAATAAGTAACATCACAAAAATGGAACTGATGATAGATTTAAAAAATTATCTAAATATTTTGTTTTTTCCACCCCTCTGTTTTCAAATATATTCTTATCTTTTGCCCCTAGGAAGACCATCCTTTGTAACAAATGAACACAAAACAAAGAGGAGAAAAAGCATTTCACCAAAATCAACCAAAATATTACCCAAGTCTGACAGTGTATGTGGTATTCTAAACCCATAGATAGTCTCTCACTTCTTTAGAGAAGGGTGAAAGGTGCTTTTTCAGGGCCAAGTTTGATCATTATAATTATATAAAGTTCAGTTTTGTTTTGTATTGTTGTTTCCATGTATATTGCTATAATCATCATGTATGTTGTTTTCCTGCTTACTTTCCTTTGCCTCATTTCCTATGTTTTCCCATGCTTCTCTGAATTTTTTTTATTTTCATCATTTCTTATAGCATAGTAATATTCTATTACATTCATGAACAATAATTTGTTTATCCATTCTCCCACGAATGGACATCTATTTTGTTTTCAATTCTTCAATATTTCAAAAAGAGCTTTCAGAAATCTTTTTTGTGTATATGGGACCTTTCCTCTTCCTCTTCCTCCTCCTCCTTCTTCTTTACTTCCTGATGGCATATGCCTAGCAGTAGGATAAACATGGATCACAGGATCTAGAAATGTTCCATCACTTTCTTTGTATAATTCCAAATTGGTTTCCAGAATGCTTAGAGCAATTTCTACATGCTCCAAATGCTTATAAGTATGTTTGTCTTTCCATACTCCAACACTCACTATTTCTATACTTTGTCATCTGTGAGGTGAAACTTCAATGTTGTTTTGATTTGCATTTCTCTTTATGCCTTTCCTATGATCTAAAAACACTGTCCTTCTTGTTCCTTGCACATAATACTGAATCTATCAACTCTATTCCTTTTCACTAGCTGTCTTCCATACTTGAAGTGTTTTTTCTCTTCACCTCCACTTCTTGCCTTAGCTTCAAGACTTACTTAAAATCTCATTTTCTGCAAGACATCTTTTCCTTTCTACTTCTTTTTGAGATTACTCCTTATTTGCAGGTCACATATCTTATATGTGTATAGTTGTTTTCTCATTATCACTCCTGATAGATTGTGCAGTCACTGAGGGCAATATATTTGCCATTCTTTGTGCCTTCTATTAGCAGAGTCCCTGGAACATAGTAAGTACTTAATAAATAACTGATGACTGTCTCATTGTTATCTTTCTATTTTCCATCATTAATAATGGTTTTGAGATTTATTTCACTCATTTATTATTCCTGCTATCATTAAATTTTCATTTAAGGTTGTCATCTTTTGCTTGTGTTCCTTATATTAATTATATTTTTATTGAGTAATTTTATAGCCTAAAAATATTTCTTTGTAACTTCTATGGATGCTAGTACCTGTTCATTTTTTTTGCATAGTAAATTATAGTGCTGAGATATGTACAGACTTTACTTTTCCCATTCAAAAAATACATCTTTTATCTTTAGATTATCCAGTCTTTTTTAAGTTCTATATATTTCTTTCCCCTCTTCTATTTCTGTTAGCTTTATCCAGTTCTGAATGAGGAACATTAGAGCAACCTATAATAATTTTGTTATGATGTATTCTTTTTTGCAATTCAGTTAACTTTTCCTTTATGAATTTGATATTGATTTCTTTGTCTATGTTTCCTTTAAACATAACATAGTTTTCCAAGCTGTTCTTATTGATACCACACATTTTTATTTTTGCTTTGTATGAAAGCATAATTTGAATTCTTGCTTTTTTTGATTTGTACATTTTTTCCTGCCTTTTCATTTTAACTCTCTATGCCTTTACTTTTTAGATACATTTCTTTTTGTTTGTTTGTTTGTTTTTTGGTTTTGGTTTTTTGGGTTTTTTTAGGTGGGACAGTGAGGGTTAAGTGACTTGCCCAGGGTCCCACAGCTAGTAAGTGTCAAGTGTCTGAGGCCAGATTTAAACTCAGGTAGTCCTGAATCCAGGGCCCCTTTTTTGTTAAACATACATCTTTTTTCATTTATGATTGGGTTCAGGCTTTCAGCATATGCCATTCTTGGCCACAGTTTGGATACCTTTGCTTTTTGGAATGTATATCAATTACTATATATGTATGTGTGTGCGCACACACACATATACATACATACATCCACACATATACATATGTAGTAATTTATATATATATATATTCCAAAAAGCAAAGACATATAAACTGGTCCAGAATGGCATATGCTGAAAACCTGAATATCACACACACATATATGTATGTATGTATATACATACACACATGTATGTATGTACACACATATATATGTATGTGTGTATGTATATAGAATACACATACATATATGTAACTGAAATAATTCTGTTACTCAAATTGTTTTTCCTTTATCTTTGAAGGCTTTTATTCCAGGTACTTGTAAAATGTGCTATTTGTCAATGAAACTGTTAAACTTAACTATGTGTCTAAATATGAAGGCTTTTCTTTTTCTGGTAGCAATATGTGGATGCCCTCAATTGGTGCTTTGTTGTCTGTACTCAAAAGTTCTGGATACTTTTCTTGCTTTATATCCTTCTCTATGATATTCAAGTTTGATGGGATTTTTTTTGTTTTGTCATGATCTTCTCTGAGATCTAAGTTATCTCTAAACATCCTTTCTTGAAACTTACATTGATGTCATACCAGAACCATTGGTTTACATATAGTTAGAAGATCAACTAGTTGGGGAAATAATTAAAGTCAATATCAAATTTGAAGGTTAAAGGTGAGACAGCTACAACCTGATTTTGTTACAACCTGACTTATTTAAGTAGCTAGTGTTTGGGAAATGGATAATAGAATAAATAGTTATTAAATTTCCATAATAAATTATAATTTTTCATGTCAATATCTGTTCTATTATCAGTTTCCACAATGAGGCAGCCAAAAGAGACTGAAAGTCACATCAGACAATATTTGTCAAGTAAAGAGACATGGTAGCCAAGGGTAATACCAGTGTAGGCTATAAATTCATTTGTAAGACATTATAGAAGAGAATGTCAAAAGAAGTAAAAAGGTTGGTGTGAGATTGGATTGAATTGTCAGGCCATTTCAAGACCATTTTAAGATTGGATTAGAAGGATAAAAAAAGGCAAAAAAGGAAAGATCCATCTACACTTTTATTACAAACTTCTTTTTTCATCAATGACTATGGAGCCACATTTATGTTCTAATTTCATAGTCCCTAATGTAAGGAAGTTAAAATGACAGTAAAGATAGGAAGAAATGCTATACCATACTAAGCATATACAAGAAATGGTGGTGCTGGAGATAATATAGTTTTGAGGGCATTGAGAGGAGAATATAAACTTTTGGGGAAAAACACAGAAGTGTTGTTATAGAAAAATACTATTAAAGAGCATGAATAACTACTAATTTATATGACTCCTTTACAGCTACAAAATCTTTATGAGCTACATAGGTATTGATAACATTTATGAGGCACAGAAGAGCTTTAAAGGCTCTCATCCAACAAGGTGTCTCCCATGCACATAATTAAAATCGTATGATTCTTTGATATATGTAACAATAGAGACAGTTTTTCACTAGCTCTCTAATTATTAATATCAAACAAGGTGTAAAACAAAAAGACATATGCTCTCCAAAGATGTCTGCCACACCAACAAAGAGACATATGCTCTTCAAAGATATCATGGAGGCACAGAATCCAAATGGAAGGAGGGATGTTTCCCTAGAGATGATGACATCCTCCAGATGTTTCAATTTGTTAATGTTATATTGTTTTCATCAAGTCTGGGATGTTACCGCACCTCCTAAATGACTTTCATAATCAATAAAAATAATTCAGTCTAATAATCCACACATGGGGGTGGGGGATAAGTAGATCAAGAATGCCTATTAGCTAAATTGTGGTAGTTGGATAGACCATAGAGCTGGTCCATTAATACATATATCTAGGACAAACATTGAAGAATTAATTGTTGAGTCCCGATGGGTTTGCTTCAGAATGATAAAAGAAGTGAGTAGACTGGATTGCATTTGGGAAATTGTGAAGTTTGGCCAAAGAAATAGCTGTGAACAGTCCAATGGGAATGATGTTTTAAAATATTTCCAAAGTGAATTTTTGTGGTTATGAAAAGAAATGGTTTCCGGGGTGAATCATACAATAAAAGAGAAAGAAAAACCCAAACAGTGGAGAAAAATCAGAGCAAACTCTACTATAGTAAGCATTCATTTTTACCTAGGAAGAAAGAACACTTAACTGTGATTCAAAGTCATAAGTTGGGATATGGACATCCTTTGAATGATCAAATTCCATATTTAGAAAATAACTTTTTTTTTTTCTAGAGAGTCAAAGAGGACACATTTCAGAGCTGAAAAGAAAAGAAAAAAAGGCAACTTAAGCAGCAAAAGGGCAATATTTACTTGGCAAATTTATGAAATCACATTACTTATTTATATGTAATACTTCATTGCCACAGCTTCAATCCATCTCCTCTATTCATGTGATTTCTAAAAACCTAAATCCCTTCTGAGCTCTAGACTCACATCTTTAACTGGTTATATGACATCTTTTGGATGTTCCACCTCAAACTCAACCTGTTCCAAACCAAGTTTTAAAAATGCTTTTCTTTAGAAGAGTTCAGATCTCCAATGTCTGTTAAGAGCATCTAAATCAATTTTAATATTATTTTAAAAAATGGTAATTAGGCATGCATTACACAAAATAAGCTGATAATAGATACCAAGCCAAATACATATGTAATGCATATAAATATATCTATGTTTATATCAAGTCAACAAGCATTTATTAAATGCTTACTATCTGCCAGGCACTGTGCTTGGTGCTAGGAACACACACATATACACACATATGTATGTGTATGTATACATATATTTTATATATGTATACATATACACATACATTTAGAAATCACACATATGTATATAATTTTTAGGCATTTAACCCCTCTCCATGAGTGCAAATAATTGAGAGTTTGGAGTAGAAATAATAGCTGGTTTGTTTTTGTTTTTGTTCCAAACCTATGGTGTAGAATTTACCACTGGGAGATTACACATTGCATCCATGGCCACAGAGCTAGGATGTGACCTAAGCAGAACTAGAACCCAGGTCCTCCATACTCCAAGTTGATCTATTTCACCATGTTGCCTCTATGCTGATACTGATCTGGTGGTGTTTCCTCCAGAAAGGGGAGGAGAATATATTTCAAAGCTGAAAATAGGACTGAATAATGAAGCTGAAAGAGCCTAAAGGCAAATATATACTTGCTAGATTTATAAAATTTAATTAGAAAAGTGCAGATATAACCCCCAGGCTATGGATTTACAGTGTTTTTTATATACATGATCACATTTGATCCTCTCTGTGAGGGAGGCACTTCAAGTATTTATTGTCCAAATTTACTGAAGGGGAAACAGAGGCTCTGAAAGTTTAAGTGATTTGATCATAAATATAGATCTAGTAAGTGTCAGAGCTATCTTTTGAAGCTAGATCTCTTTTGACAAATCCAACATTGTCATTCTTCCCCTCCAAAGTTAACTTGTATTTCATTTCTATGTTTTGTATATGTGCATTTGTATATGTACCTGTATAAGTGGATGTTGTCTACTTCAAATGCAGAGACTGACTTTGGTCTTTGAATCCTAAGAACTTAGCACAGTGCCTGGTGATTAATAAATGCTTATTGATTAATTGTTGCTGTGCACACCGCCACTGAATGCCGAGGGACTTGTACGTGGCTACACAGCAAGAAAGTGTCAAGAATAGATTTGAACCCAGGTTTTCTTCATTCCAAGTCTTGCACATTTATCCACACCAAGCTGCCTCAGTAATAAAACTATTCACATTAACATGTGGCTGACTCTGCTTAAATGCATTTTTCCCTGCAACAATATTTGCATTTTAAAGGCAGGTTAAGTCCTTAAGCCAAAGGAATGAAATTGTAAAGCCTGAACCAGACATTAGTTATCAGGTAGAGAGAGGTCTTTTAAAGGTACTAACTAGGTCTAAACACCCATGAAATCACAGAATCTCTAAACCCTATTTAAGACTCCCAAAGCTCACTGCAGAGGGAGCCCTTGTCCCCATGGGTCTGTATCAAGTCTTCCACAGAACCTAGGTATTCTCAACTTGCGCTTTGTGCATTTGGTGATGATGTAAAATGTTACCTCTTTTCAAGGGAGCTTCTGAATAGCAGGATGAATGACAGGAATAATTAAGAGTGGATAAGGATACCCCCGGAGAATGTGTGTGTATTCCCACTAAGGACATAGAAAACTTGGCTCTATTAATCTATTCAGACATCGGGGCACCACTGTCTTGCCTAGAAGACTCCGCCGGGTGGTGTCTCTTCTCACTCTACATCTCGGTCCGTCATCTCTCTCCATGTCTCAGTCAACACGGGCTTTGATTGCAATTGATCAAATGTAATTACAATTCATTTTGCCGTTTTGTTAATGCCATTATCTAAGAGACTCCAGCAATTCATCAAATTTTATTTCCCTTCTTGAAATTCTGATCACAGAGGTATTTCCGGAGTGGTTGGAACTGCAGGCGATGGCCCGCAATAATGACAATAAAGAGGGCGGTATGTGTGAGTACGTGTGTTGCCCGGGATTGAGGGGGGTGTGTCTGTGTAAACCATGGTGGTGATGGTGTGTAAAGTGGTGGGGCAATCTGTTGTGATTGCAGTTGGTTAACAAACACGGTGGGAGGGTTGTCTCAGTTCCCCAAGACCTCTTCTCCACCCTCGCTGCCCCAACGTCCCCCCTCCAAACTGCACACTCCCCCCGCCCCCCCGCAAGCCCCACTTCTCAGGTCTTTCTTCCCATATCCATTAGTTACCCCCCTCGAACTCCCCTAGCTCGATCACCCACCACCTCTCTGTCCCTGGACAGCCGGCCTCGGCTCTCTTTCCTTGACGTCATGTCTGTAGAAAGAGCTTTTCAGCAGGCGCAGAGGAGGGAGGAGAGCGTGTGCTCAACTTTGGGCTCAAGTCAGCCGCCGGCTTCGCCGCTGTGCGCCCGGCTCTCTGCGCGCTGCCGCCACCACCGCCGCCGCCGCCACCGCAGCCGCAGCTGCCACATCTGGAAGCGTTCAGCGCGTCTGCCTGCCTCCACAGCGCCCGGCAAGCGGAGGGGAGGGAGAGGCGAGGAGCTGGGAGGGAGTGAGGCGCTCTCTCCCGGTGTCTCCCTCTCTCTGCCTCTGCAGAAACAGCTCCTTGCCAGTAGACCACTCTCAGCATGCCTCGAAGCGGTGGCGGAGGCGGCAGCATCAGCACCCGCTGCTTATAGTCTCTTCCTGCCCTCCTCGATATTAGGAGTTGGTGGATCTTTTTAAGAGGAAAAAAAGGAAGGGGGTTGGGAGAGGACGGAAAAAAAGAGGAGGAGAGAGACATTTTAACCCTTTATTGGCCTTGGAGTATCCTCCTCCCCCCCTACCTTATTTTTTGGGGGAGAGGGCACAATTTCTTCCCCTTCCCTCCCTCCCTCTCCTTCTCCTTCCTCCCTCCCCCTTTCCACCTCTTCTTGATCTCTCTTCCTCTCTATTTTTTCAAATGGTGTAGCGGCCAGAGGTGCTGTGCTAAATTCTTGGATGGGGCCCGGATGTACCGAGGATGCATTACAATTTCACTAAAGGAGGCAGTAGTGGAGAGAATCAGTTTTTGGCATTTGTTGCAATAATGGGAATCAGGTAATCATCGGAAGGGGGAAATACTGCAGCTCCACGGCTTCCTTGGATTTTGCACGAAAGACGACCTCGATCTCCGAAGAGGGATTAAACCAGAGCCGTTTTGTGGAGGTTTTTTCCCCCCAATCCATCCTATTTTGGGTTTCCTTTTTCTCCCGTTTTGGTAGATGGTCAGTGAAAACAAGAGGATGTACATTCCGGAAGAAAATCATCAAGGTAAGGCTGGACCCTGCCTTTCCTCCCTCGCCGGGGGCTTAAAGCTCGATATTCCTTCTCCACCCCTTTTCTCCTCTCTCCTCCTACACCCCCTCCCCTCGCCTCTCGATCCCTCGGATCCTCCCCTCTCCCCGCTGCCCCCCATTTGCCCTCTTCCCTCCCTCAGGAGTTTCCCTGGAGGCTGGCTTTGAGAGGAGCCGCGGGGTGCAGGTTTGGAGACGAAGCTGGACTCTGCGCCCTTCCTCCCTTCTCTCCTCAGTCAACCTTCCCTTCGGTTTCTGTGTCCATAGCAGCGGCGATCAGGGGCAGTTGGGTGACGGATAGGAAAATTTCTGAGTCCCCCCCTCCCTTTCCAGTCTTCCCGAGAGCATGTGCTTCATATGAAATGCCAGGCGGCGGGAGGCGGGAGGAGCGGGGGTGGGGGAGTGGGGGTTAGTTAACCCAAGTCTTTCTCCTCTCTCCTTTCTCCCTTTCTAAACTGAACTGTTGGAAAATCTGGCAGTGGGGGAGGGGGTGCAAGGAGGCCGCATAGTCCCCCAGTTTCTGGAGCTGGGAGAGGATGCTTTGATTACAGAGCTTGTCCAGGACTGGGGTCCCTGGCCTCGAGGTACTGCCGGTCGCGCAGATAACCGGAGAGACACACTCAGCCCGGATTTTCCCCGCCCCGGGGCTCCCGCCGGCTTGCTGAGGCGTCTGTGTCGAGTACTAGTACCCCTCCTGCTGTTTTCTATCGCTGGCGCGCTCTGAGTTGGTGGGTAGAATGCAGATGTGCGTACTGTACACCCAGTCAGTCTCTCAGTCTCTCAGTCTCTCTCTCTCTCTCTCTCTCTCTCTCTCTCTCTCTCTCTCTCTCTCTCTCTCTCTCTCTCTCTCTCTCTCTCTCTCTCTCTCTCTCTCCCTCTCCCTCTCCCTCTCCCTCTCCCTCTCCCTCTCTCACTCCCTCTCCCCGTCTCTCCCTCTCTCTCCCTTTCCCTTTCCCTCTTTTTTCCTTTACATCACACTCTCACACACCCCTATACAAGAATCCTTACATATATCTATTCACATTTATATACAGAATTCGCCGTTACATGCACACCTATTATTCTAATTGTTAGGCTGTAATTGCTACATGAATGCCATATCCAGGCTGTTTGGTTGGCATGTCTGCCTGTCCCCACCCACATATATACTACACTCTAATATGTTAGCATTTAAAGGTTAGATAGTAATGTGGGTTTTGTTTTTTCTTTGGTTTTGTTAAAAAACAATAAAAAAAAGAAAGGAGTATGGTTTCCTCATGGGGAAACATAGTATGCCCAGTGTTTTCTGAGCTTACCCATCCTGCTGACATCAAGTCTCACCAGCTCCCCCTGTGATTTTGAAGAGCAATCAAATTAACTCTCCACTTGGAAACTTTCTCTTTCCCATCCCCCCACTCCCAAGTCAAC
The DNA here is from genome assembly GCF_019393635.1 of Dromiciops gliroides. Classification (NCBI taxonomy): domain Eukaryota; kingdom Metazoa; phylum Chordata; class Mammalia; order Microbiotheria; family Microbiotheriidae; genus Dromiciops; species Dromiciops gliroides. Next base: position 202,041,971 of record NC_057865.1, read on the forward strand.
AAGTTATTATTTTTCAACATTACTCAGTGTAATCCTTGGGATGGTTTGTAAACGGGGGTGGATTTTACCTGATGGTGCTTTACAAATGCTCAGTCTTCTCTACCTTCCTTCCCCCTGCGTATGCCTCTGTGTGTTTAGTATATTGCTTTCTCTATGTTTCCTTGTATCTTTTCCTACACTTTTCCCCTCTATAGATCTATTTCTTTTGGTCTTTGTCACTCGGGGAACACATAGATGTGATTCTTTTTCTGTAGAATCCGATGACTTAAAGGTCTGTTTCCGTTTTTAGCTCTTCCCTTCCCCCTTCCCCGCCCCCCCCCCCCAACCAACACTCTTTCCCTTTTTGGGATGGTACTTTTACCCTTCCTGAGTCAGAATGTCTTTTTTGCTCCTTTCCTTTCATCCTTAGATCTTTTTGGATATCAAGGTCCATTTTTTTTTTTCTGTTTACTGTCAGAGTAATTATACTCCCTCAGGCAAAGAACTTTTTGTAGAATATGGGACCTTGGATGAGCTTCTGAATTCACAGGGATAACAATATTTCTCTGGATGGGAGTGGGGTCAGTACTCTATAACACGTCCCACACAAGCCCTTCCTTTGAATTGGCAGGGTGGGCTGGTAGGAAGACTAGGAGAGAAGGAAAAATAAAGGGTTGTAGTTTTTAAACATTGACAAGGTTCCTATCCAGTTTACACAATTTCCAAGTGACAGAATGCTTGATCAATCTCTCAATCCACTACATTGGTGGAGACAATCTTGAAGATGGGGCTGGACCTTATTGTTATACTAGCAATAGTGGTAACAATATTATTGTAATGATTTTTCACAATTATGCCATTAATAGATAAAAACCCTAAGTATTTAAGGTACCCTCTAACCCATGATAAACTCGTTATTTCCACTTCTTTACCCTTGGCTGTCCTTTCTTTACCCACCTCATGTAGTGTGGCAGGTAGGATCTTTGGCATTGAAGCCATTTATGAGAAAGATGGAGACAGAGAGTATGTATGAGGGAAAGAGCTCTGTCTTTCCAACAATATGCCAACACTATGGCAACCTGAATTCCAGTTTTTTCCCTTGAAGCTGCAGTGATTATATAATTCATGGGAACAATTTTGTATCCTTTCTTGGGTGTAGAGTCTCAGGTGAAAGAGGTTTGTCTTGTCCCTTTATTCAGAGCAGGAGAAATGTACTTCTTTCTTTCTCTTCCTTAGTCTGTTGGTTTTACCTAGGTTTTTGTGTGTATTTCTCTTTTCTTGGAGTAGAGGTGAGGTGAGGTGAGGAGGGCTGTCCCTGAGATTAAAGAGTACCTTGTAAGCAGGAACATATTTACAAGGAGAGGGGTGCTGTGACTTAGGGATCAGAATTTAAATAACCAAAGCAAGATTTTGGGGTTAAGGTCAGAGAACAACTCAAGGGAGAACTAGAGTCAAATGAGTTCCCTCAAATCAATAATAGTACTAATCAAAGATTGGGAAAACAAAAATATTTGATAAGGGGGAAAAGGGTATGAGTTCTGCTTTTTTTGAATTGATACATAGGGAAAGTGAGTGCCGTGGTTCTTTCTTCCCAGATATTGTGTGGAGGGTGTGGGTAAATGTGCTTGTGTTGAGTTGGGATGGAAAATAGAATATTAAAGTGTCTGCAAGGGAATGAAGCAACTAGTTCTTAGGACCAGAATACAGTATATAGTCCTCTTTTCATTTCTGATGCCTTCTCTGCCCTAATCCCAAAGCAACTTCTTTTCTTCCGTAATGGATTTTCCACTTCAGACTTCAGTTGGCAAATGAGAATCTTAATAGTCAATCATTTAATGAATAAAACTCAAGAATATCCTTTTCCCATTGGGGGTGGGGGTGGGGGGTGTTTTCCAAGTGTAGAGGACATACTCTTTACCTATTCAGTGATGTAATCATATGAAAAATGCACAATACTCAAATGGATTCATGTTCTCATCAATTCTGAAGTTCCCTCCAATGATACAAATCACACACAATCCATCCATGCCTGTCTACCCAGTGCCACTTTTGTCCATGTCCTCCTGTAAGTTCACCTAAGAGTGTCCATCCAATGTCCCAGAAGACTTCCTTTAGTGAATAATTTTGCTGGCCTTCTGTGTTCACTTAGTCTTTTCACTAGACCAATCCATCTTATTCTTTTTATAACATATTTCTTGATGACACCTTTTACTCCTATTCTTCAAAAATTTCCATTGGTTATATGGTACATCCTGCTCAAAACCACCTTTTAATTACCCCATGCATAATATTCATTTTTAATTTTTCAGGGACTTTTAGTCTGAGCCTTATTGCCATATAGGAATATAAACAGAATATTAATATTAAAAAGATGGGCCTTGGTTTTCCAGAAAAGTTTGGGTCATTAAAGGACTTTTGGAATTTCTCAGATGCTATCCAAACCACACTCTCCTCTTCATTTCCAAGTCCAGCTTCATCATCTGTACTATCTGTCATAGATATATGTCTGGTTGGACAAAGATATAACTTTCCATCCAAATGTATGTGGTAGTTGAAAAACAGACATTTTTCATCCACTTCATCTTTCTTGTGTGGATGGTCAATACAAACTTTTTTGAGTAGAGATGTGTTCCAGGTCTTGTTGCAACCAGCACAATAGTGTTCACAAATAGGAACATATGGAGAACCTCATCATCCACAGTGAAAACCTTTATGAGTTGCTTCTATCACAATGGTGAAGACATTTGGCAAGTGTAGGTCTCCCAGTTTTATATTTCTTCTGATATTTTGATCAGAGGATCATTGAAAAAGATTATTTCTGCAGTTATTTCTTTCCAGGAATCTTAAATGATTTTGACATATGCATGGGAGATATCTTGTTGAAATAGAGCCTTTAAGATGGTATTTTAATTTATTAAATAAAATACTTATTCATTATTGACCAAAAACCCCACAATTAGATCATATATATGTGTGTATATATGTGCGTATGCACGCGCATCTGTATGCATGTATTCTTTCAGTTAACTCTGAAAGGATATAGATGTGGTCTGTTGTTGAATTTCACTTATGAAAGCCTGTTCCCTACTAATATTGAGGATTCTCTTGATTTGTTTATGTGTAACTTTCATCAAGAGTTTGTATAGGTAGGAGAATAGGAAAATAGATTAGTAGTATTTTGTCTTTCTTGGTCACTTTTGGTGGGGAAGTATTAATAAAGTTCAAGTGTTTTATATGTATTTGTTATCTTCTTTTTCAAATACCTTGCATTATTGACCCCTCCTCTTTTTTCTACAGATGTTGCATGGATATACACTTGATTCAATTTGGCTTCATTTCCTATATTTGTTCTCTTTAGTGCTATTTCTATCTCCCCTCGAAGAACATCTGAAAGTGTGTTGTTAAGGTTACTAAGTGTGGTGGTTCCTCTGTCCTTGATGATGAAAACAATTTATTATGGTAATCTTTAGAGATCTTTTCCATTTCCACCCCCTGTTTGTTGTCCTTCTATTTTTTTTCTTTAAATGCCCTTGGGATGACTTTGCTTAGTTGGAGCTGTTTCCAAGTTTTTTAAAAACTAGCTCCTCTGCTTCTCAGTGTTCATGACTGTCCATATTCCTTCAAGAGCAAGTGAGTTTATATTCTAAACGTCTATCTACTAATATTCGAAAGTAAGTCAAATGTTTGCTGACCAAGGCATTTTATGGGTTCTTTTGCTCTTGTGGCAATAGAATGGCAACAGCTAAATTTATGAATAAAATTATTGTAATCAATGTTGATGCCAATTCTTATGTCCTGTTCTCATTTCCATTGCTGATTACTTGCTTAAATAGTTCAGGGTTTAGTTATTCCAATTATGTGTGATAGTTTTTCTTATCTTTCTTCTTGGCTTTACTAACTTACTCTGATTCAGGAACAATCTCCCCATCAATAAGAAGTCTTTTCCTATCTTGACAGTCTGTTTCTGTGTATGTGTGAGTGAGTGAGTGTGTGTGTGTGTGTGTGTGTGTGTGTGTGTATGTGTGTGTGTGTGATTTTTGGTGCTATCCATAGCCTGCCCCTACCGATTTTCTTAAAGTTTCCATTATATAAAGGAATGAGACTTCTGTGTAGTTCACAAGTCTTTGGCTTTTCTCATTTCTTTTTCCTAAACCACGATTTCCCACATATTTCTCATTATCTCTGCCTATTCCCACCTATACTGAAGCCACTGAATTTCAGGATGCATGCTGATTTAATTTGGTGGGTGGTATTGAGTTCTTTGTAGAATTTTTCTTCATCATCAGCAATTGATGTTAATTCATAAGCTATAATTATTTTCATGGTGGTCTTTTTTGCAAATAATTATTATCAGTACTGCAATACAAGATGAATAGATCTTGTGAAATAATGTTCTTGTTATCTTCCTAGCCCTTAGCCTTCCTAGGCCAGCCATTACATTGAGTTTTCTGCTACTTTCCCTGTGGCTTCACACAATGGCATGTCCTCCTACAGTTGATTCACCTGAGCTTCCCCCCACTATGGGTACCTCTACCCACACCATCTATGCTTTCTAGCTTTCCAGCTACATATTGCTGCATCATACCCTTGGAAAAGCCCACTATGATGCAGAAACCCTAGGGATAATGATAAGCTATCTGAACTAATTTCTCAATGATTAACAAACTACTACCCCATTCCAGTGATTCTGAAACCCTGGCTGTCATTGTTCAAGACTCACTTTCCATTCCCTACTGACCACCCCCTTCTTGTCAAGTATTGCCTCCCCCCACAGAAGCCCCTCCCTATTCTAAAACTACTCACCCCTTTCACTGTGCTCTATGGAATGCCTACTCCATAGGTAACAAACTTGTTTTCATCTGAAACCTTTACTTTTCTCACTTCTTACATCTTCTTGTACTCACTGAGACTTGGTTACTTTTTTTTGATCTGGGTTACTTTCTGATGACACATCTTCTCTGGCCACCCTTTCCAGCACCTGGTTACACTTTCACTCATCCTTCCAACTCACTGGTCAAAGTAAGAGAGTTGGAATATTAGCACCCTGTTGCCATTTCCTGGGCTCTCTGCCACCATCGGTCAGTAACCTCACATCTTTTGAGGTTCACCCAGTTCATATTTAGCACCCAATCGAGATTCTGTTGGCTGTTTTCTACTGGCCTCATGGACAGTTTCATTTCTTCCTTAATGAATTTAGTCCCTAGTTCATGTCTCTCTTCTCCTTTCTCTTTCTCACCTTTCTATTAGGAGACTTAACATACATGGTGATATTTCACCAAACACTTTAACCTCCCAGTTCCTCAGTTTATTCATTTCCATGACCTACTTTTCCTCTCATCCCACCTTAGCTACATATAGAGATGGCCCTACCCTTGATCTTGTTATCACCCCAAATATTCCACTCCGTTGTTCATTAACTCTGAAATTCCCTTCGTTCACTAATCTCTTCTCACCCCACCTCTCCCTCTGCCTTGCAATCCCTAACCTCCAATCTTTCCACCCCTCAGTTCTTTCCCAGGCCATCACCTCTGCTATAGCCTCCCCCTTTCCCATCTTGACCCTTTGGTAAACCAGTTCAACTCTACACTGCCATATTAAGTCCCTTGCCACTGTTTCCTCTTGCTGATCTTTTTGCACCAAACCTCAGCCTTGGATTAGTCCCACCTTCCTCTGACTTCAGTCCTACCCATGTGCTTTTGAGAAAGCTAGAAAAAATCATGAAACCATGCTTACTGGGTCCACTACAAATTTATGTTATATAATTCCACCTCAGCGTGCACTGCCACAAAGCAATCCTTTTACCCCTCCCTAATTGATTCATTATCTTATTCACCACAGTGGCAAACATGTTCATCCCTCATCACTTCTCCCTTTGCTCTCCCTCCCCCTCCCCTCTCAGCTGAGAATCTTGACTTATATTTCACTGAAAAAAATTGAGGCTATTTGCCCAGTGTTTCCTCTTATCCCCTTATGACCTCAGCTCGAAAAACTCAGGTGACTTCTGCAGCTATTTCCTTCACCCTTGTCTTAAATGAAGTGATCTTTCTCTAGGGTTGTGCTCAAGCCAGCTCTAACCAGTGCTCAAAAGCTGATTGTAAAATTGTCATTGTGAGCATTTATACCTGAAAATTTGATAAACGCAACAAATCAGGACTTGATTTATTGTTTTTTGATTGTCAAGACTTCAGAAAGTGATGGGGTGGGGGGAATGTTAACAATGCGGATTAAATTTAAAAGTGTGTTGTACATATGTCCCCTCCCCCAAAGAGCAGGTTGTTAAACATTTATCATCATGTCCTACCTTTCTCCTTTCCAAGGTTAATCCCTCTACATGCACATTCCTTCTTCTCTGCCTGATCACTCTTTTTATAATCCCTGCCCTCTCATTAGTCTTCAGTCTCTCCTTGTCTACTGATTGCTTCCCCCTGCCTTTAAATATCTTCATGTCACCTCCATCTTCAAAAACCCTCTCTTGATCTATCTCTGCTAGCTATTATCCTTTATCTCTCCTCCCTTTTGTTGCTAAACTTCTTGAGAAGGCTATCTTCATTTCCTTTCCTCTCACTCTCTCCTTTACTCTCTTTAGTCTTCCAACCTCATCATTCAACTGACACTGCTCTCTTTAAAGTTACCAAAAATCTCTTAATTGCTAATTCTACTGTCCTTTTCTCCACTCTCATTCTTCTTGACCTCTGACGTTTTGAAGACTAATGATGATCCTCTTTTATTTGTTCTCTTCTATCTAGGTTTTTATGACACTGTTCCCTCCTGCATGTCTAACCACCCCTTCTCTGTCTCTTTTGCTGACTCTTCATTCAGGTTCTGCCCAATAATTGTGGGTATCCCCCAAGGCCGAGTTTTGCTTCTTCTCTCCTCCCTCTTTACTATTTCATTTGGTGATCTCATCAGCTCCCATGGATTTAATGATCAACTCTATGTCAACGATTCTCAGATCTACTTATCCAGATCTAAGATCTACTTATCTCTTTTAACAATTCCCCTCTCTCATTTCCAAATGTTTATTGGACATCTTGAACTGGATGTTCCATAGAAATCTTAAGCTGAATATGTCCAAAACTGATCTTATCATCTTTCCTCCCAAGCCCTTCCCACTTTCCAACTTTCCTATTATTGTCAAAGGTGCCATAATTTTCCTAGACACCCAGGCTTCCAACCTTGGTGTCGTCTTTAACTCCTCACTCTTTCCCTGCCCCCTGCCGCAATCCAATCTGCTGCCAAGGCCTGTTGAGTCTACTGTAATAACATATCCCATATATTCTCCCTTCTCTCCTCCGACATTATTACCTTGGTATCCTCATTCCTGAGCCATTGAAGTAGTCTTCTGGTTACTCTTCCTGCCCTTCTCCAGTTCATCCTCCAATCAGCCATCAAACTGATCTTCCTAAAGTGTAGGTCTAACTATGTCACATCCACTCCACTATTCAATAAGCTCTAATGTTTCCCTATTGCTTCTGAGATTAAATATAAAATCCCCTGTTTGGCTTTTAAAACTCTTCATAACTTGGCCCCTTCCCACCATTTCAGTCTTCTTGTACACATCCTCTATGATTTGGTGACATTGGCCTTGTCTCTGTCACTCAACATCCCCAAACTCCATACATTTGTCACTGGCTGTCTCCCATGTCTGGAACTCTCTCCTTTCCTCATCTTTGTTTCTTAGATTTCTGGCTAAAATCTCACTATCTACAAGAAGCCTTTTTGATCAGACTTAATGCTATTATAGCCTTTACCTCTGTTGATTATCACCATTTCTCCAGTATACATCTTGTTTGTACATAGTTGCTTGCATGTTGTCTTTCCCCATTAGACTATGATCTTCTTGACAGCAGAGACTGTTTGTTTTTCTTTGTATCCTCAGTGCTTGATACATAGGTGATTAATAAATGTTTGTTGACTTGACTTCACCTACCTCACTTAAAGCCTTTCCAGAATGGTAGAATCTTCCAGAGCTTAGAGTACATTGGCATAGCATTTGAGAACCTGGTCGAGTCCATGTGATGGAGTGATTAAACATTAGAGCAGCAGTTTGTAGAAAAATTAACATCATAATACATAATAATTTATTTTTTCAACCTTACCACCTGAGAGAAGTCTTTATTGCACTTTAAAAATATATATTTTTGTCTTCACCCAATTACATGTTTTTTAAAATGTATTTTATTATTTTCCAGTTACATGTAAAGATAATTTTCAACATTTGTTTTCATAGGATTTTTAGTTTGAAATTTTTCTCCCACCCTCCCTTCCTTCCCCCTTTCCCAAGACAGAAAGCAATCTGATATAGGTTATATATGTACAATCACACTAAACATATTTCCACATTAGTCATGTTGTGAAAGAAGAATCAGAACAAAAGGGAAAAACCTCAAAAAAGAAAAAAAAACAGCCCCAAAGTAGAAACAGTATGGTTCAATCTGCATTCAGAATCCACAGTTCTTTTTTTGGATGTGGAAAACATTTTCCATCATGAGTCCTTTGGAATTACCTTGGACCATTGTATTGCTGAGAAGAGCCACGACATTGCTGTTACTGTGTATAATATTCTTCTGGTTCTGCTCCTCTCACTCAGCATCAGTTCATGTAAGTTCTTCCAGGCTTCTCTGAAATCCTCCTGCTCATCATTTCTTATAGCACAATAGTATTCTGTCACATTCATATACCACAACTTGTTTAGCCATTCCCCAATTGATGGGCATTCCCTTAATTTCTAACTCCTTGCCACCACAAGGAGAGATGCTAGAAATATTTTTGTACATTTGGGTCCTTTTCCCTCTTCTATGATCTCTTTGGGATACAGACCTACTAATGGAATTACTGGGTCAAAGGGTATGAACAATCCCATAGCCCTTTGGGCATAGTTTCAAACCGCAAATTACATGTTAAAACAATTTAAAAAATATTTTTAAAAAGTTTTGAGTTCCAAATTTTACCCCTCCCTCTCTCCCTCCATCCCTTCCTCCTCCCTGAGATAATAAGCAATCAGATATAGGTCCAATCATGTCCAATCATGTAAAACATTCCCATATTAGTAATTTTGCACAATAACCTTCTTCTTCTTCTTCTTCTTCTTCTCCTCCTCCTCCTCCTCCTCCTCCTCCTCCTCCTCCTCCTCCTCCTCCTCCTTCTTCTTCTTCAGGGCAATGAGGGTTAAGTGACTTTCCCAGGGTCACACAGCTAGTAAGTGTCAGGTGTCTGAGGCCAGATTTGAACTCAGGTCCTCCTGAATCCAGGGCTGGTGCTTTATCTACTTCGCCACCTAGCTGTCCTCACAGCTGTAATTTCTTACAAATGACCAGAAACCCCTTGTGGCTACATGTTTACTTTTTACAGGTTAAAGAATTGGTCCTCCTGACAGGTATAGTTCTTTGTAAGACTCACCAATGCATTGAGCCCAGCAGACTCACAAGGGATTGGGGGACTTTTCAATAGTCTAAAGGGACCTGGAACTGCTTTGACTTCTGCTGCTTCTAATATATGGTGACCCAGGACTCAGGTGTGCAACTTTAAAACAGAAAGGCTCCCTCTCCAGATGTGCTTGTCTACAATGTTTCATGCTAAGCAGCAGCACTCTCTTTTCTGTACAAGTAACCAAAAGGATGATTCAATTAAATCCAATAAGCCTTTGTTAAGTGCCCAGTACATTTTAGGCACTGGGAACAAAGACAAGATGAAAAATGGTCCCTCTCATCAAAGAGCTTATACACTCTGCTGGGGGTGGATTACATTTTTTCAGGTTTGGGGGTTTGTTTTTAGTTGGATCTGTTATCTCATTGATAAATGGAATCTCTGGTGTTTTCATTGGTGTAGGGAACTTCTGGTCTAGAAAGTCCTTCTACCAATACAGCTCTGCCACTCATCTTACAAACAGTCCTGGGGCTTTGAGAGGTGCAATGACTCGTCAGTAGTTGTATAACTAGTATGTGTCAAAGGCAGGAGCAGAATCAGATGGCAACTTTCCTTCCATGATGCCAGGAGCCTCTGGTCTATGGAGAGGGAGGAAGGCTAGAGGTAGGAAGTAGTAGTGGGCTGCCATCCACAGAAAAAACCATGCCCTGCTTAGCCAGTGGGTCTACTTGAAAACTAGAGGCCCTGCATGGGTCCAAGCTCCCCAAGCTGTGACTTCCTTCCCCCCAACCTGCCTTGGGTAATGAAGAGGTTTGTGTCAATGGTTGATGGATAGACTGTTATTCTCACCTCATTCTTTCAATGCCATAGCATGGGGAGTTTCTTGGGGAGACTTAAGAGATCCCATCTGGTACTTAGTGGAACTTGTTGGAGTCCTATATAAATTTTCTTCTAGTTGGATCTTGTTTGTCCTTCTTTCTTGAAGAGGACCACGACCTAGGGGTGATGTCATGACTTTCAGTGAATTGGATTTAAGTGAGGAAGGGCTGTGCAAGGTCACTAACCTCACTCTCTCCTCCAGAGCCATCTGGATCCAGTGATGAGATGTAGATCAGGATGACTGGAGAAGCTTGTAAGTATCTGAGGTAGGATTTGAACTCAGCTCCTCTTGACTCCAGGGCTAGAACTCTATCCACTGTGCCAACTAGGTGCCTAGTCATAATAAGAAGGCCAAATCACTCTAAAGCTATTTAGGGGATGCCATGTGCCCTGATCTGTGGAGCCACAAAATCCTTCATTTCAAGGACAAAAAGACACTTCCCTAATTTGTTTAGGGAACAAAACCTAGGACAGTCACCTGGTAGTCCTCCCAGCTGAATTCCATTTGTGAGTTTAGCTCAGTCACCTGCTTTATAATGTCAGAAACCCCCAGAGAGCTAGGTTAGAAAGTAACTCAATTTTGTTCTGAATTTTCAGCTACAGTTCCCAAATTCGGATATATTTTCCCCCTATCCCTTTCCCTTACTAGGTTTTCTTAATGGTTATGGCCACATGGCTGAAGAAATCTTTACTACTCACTTCAAGAAAGAAAAAAAGAACAACCACTTAGAACAGCTTCTTCCTTTTACAGTAACTGTTCCTGCCTGTTGTGGCAGCTGCTTGTCCAGGTCAACCAGTGGGGAGCCAAGCAATTCTTTGCTTGGACTCTCAAGGCTAATACTCAGAAGACATTTTGTTTTTCAACTTGTAATAAAGAAGCTTGATTGACTGTTTGGAAACACCTGGAAACTGAATCCCAATGTAGTCACCACAATAACCACACTAATTTTCTTTGCTTATAGATCTTGTAACCGCCCCCTCCTCCCATCCCCACCCCTACCTCCCACTCCAGGCCAAGGTTGCAGCAAGGCCATACCAGACTTTGGAGGGAGTGGGGGAGGGGGAGAATGGACAACTGATTAAAAAATAGAATTGTAAATTATCTTGCAAAATGCTAGGAACTAAATATTAAAAATTAAAGTCAGTTTGGAGTAGTAGATAGAAGGCTGGCCTTGGCATCAAGAAGATCAGATTTCAAGTCCTGCTTCTGACACAAGCTGCATGGCCCCGGCACATCTCTTAACTTCTCAGCATTCCAGACAATTTTCTAAGACTGCAAATTATGAATAAATTGTGGCCTGAATTGGGGGAATGAATTTTTGTATCACTTCTCTACACAGGTCTGCTCTCTCTCTCTCTCTGTCTCCACATACACACATATGTATATATACAGATATATTTACTGTATATTTATATATACATACACACAATATATACACTATATATAATATACATTATATTATATTGGATTTTACCTAAGAACTTCCATTAAAGAAACTCCCTTTACCAATGCAGATAAACACCTGCATTGCAACACAGTTGTTTAGGTGGCAGTGAGAGGTTAAGTGATTTGTTTAACCATGAGATCACAGAGCCAATATGTGTTGGAGGTAAGACTTGAACCCAGGAGTTCTTGGTACAAAAGCTGTCTCTCTATCCATTATGGCACACTGCCTCTCAGTTTAGTCCTGAACTAAATAAGTGCCAAATAATTAAACAAGGAAAAAAACAAACACCTCAAGCCATCACCACCATTATCAAACAGCATTCCTGAAATACCTGTCTGTATATGGCTATGTTCGTTCATTCAATAGCACCTCTGTCCTTTGTCCTACCATACATATATACCTAGAGTATTTTATCAATGCTGCATCAATTGATATAAATCTCACACATTCCATGTCTTAGAAAGTGATTTCTTGAATTGTTGGCCAAAATATGTGGCTAGTTTTCCAGTGATGAACCTTTCAGAACTTACCTAGGCTGGTTCTTTAGTTGTGAGACATACAATATGGTGCCAGGCCCATGTGCAATGCTTTTCTGGCTCAGTAGGACTTACTGGGACTTGTGTCCTGGTGTATACTTTGAGAATCCACAACCTGAGAATAAGTGGGAGAAAGATTTTTAGCAAAACTTCACCCATCTTTTTGTGGGAAAATGGCATAAGCTTCATTAGCACTGGTTGAAAGTACAGAAAACAGGTTATGGATATTCCAGGAACATATTCTTGGACTGTTGTAGGAAAATGGAGGACTTAAATAATTTATTGTATAATTTTGACATTTTTGTTTTTATTGGGGTATTGAGGACATGGACTTTTGAGGCCATGAATTAGCCAAGTTAGCTGCCTACACTGACTGGATGATTTTGTTAGTACTTTGCTTCACTTTGTCAACGAAGGCACAAGCCCAGAGGTAAATCAGCAGACCTTTTCCTAGGCAGCTGCTTCTACAAAGAGAGTGACAGGGACTAATGTACTATTCATTCTCCATTCCCTGGAAGGAGCACATGCAGCTTGTCCAGACCCACTGAACAGGAAGGAATATTTTCATGAGTCTCAGTGTCAGACGGTGCATCGTTTAGTGCAGTAGTTTCAAACTCCAAAAGAAAAAGGGAATCCCTGTGGCAGTATATTGACCTAGACATCCACAAATTAACATCATCTAGGTTGTATTTTTAGTTATTTTGTTAACTAGTTAATAGTTACATTTTAGTCAGGTTTGGCAGTGACTGGGAGTCCTACTGGCCAAACCTTGATTTAGATGACTGAAGCTAAAAGTTAGCTTCATGGGTGAAAGGTAAGGCTGGTGGTTTCTCTTGGCAGCTCCTTGTACCCTATGGATGCCCTTCATGATTTTGTTTAGGAAGGCTTTCTCTTCACTGACCAGTTTGCTTATTCTTTCTTTCAAAGGACAGGTACCCAGCAGCTCAGTGGAGAATCTTTATGGGACCCAGTAAGGTCCTCTTGGTATCAGAGATGAATCTATTTTTAAATACATTCCATTTAATGGTATTCCTCCTACATCATCATCATCATCATCATCATCATCTTCTTCTTCTTCTTCTTCTTCTTCTTCTTCTTCTTCTTCTTTTGGTGAGGCAATTGGGGTTAAGTGACTTGCCTAGGGTCACACAGCTAGTAAGTGTCAAGTGTCTGAGACTGGATTTGAACTCAAGTCCTCCTGAATCCAGGGCCAGTGCTTTATCCATTGTGCTACCTAGCTGCCCCCAATTCAAATAATTTTTTAACACTGGCATCAGGGGAAGGGGCTCCTAGGATGTTTTAATCAAGACTTCAAATCAGCATATATATATATATATATATATTTATTTCCTAATCAATCAACAAGAACTCATTAAGCACCTATGTGCTAGGCACAGTGCTCAGTGCTGAGAATTATTTTTTTTTCAGGGCAATAAGGGTTAAATGACTTGCCCAGGGTCACACAGCTAGTAAGTGTCAAGTGTCTGAGGTCACATTTGAACTCAGGTCCTCCTGACTCCAGGGCATCTATCAACTGCGCCACCTAGCTTCCCTTTCCTCCTACATCTTCTTATCCTTGTCAGAGGGCTGATGCTGTGAGTTTCAATTTTGAAAGGAACTATGTTTTAGTGAACTTCTCCATCCCAGCAATATATTCCATTGTTTGTTGGCACTGAGACTTAAATGGCAAAATGTTTTCCCCCTAAAAATTATTGTGAATTTATAGATACTTTTAGTCTGGTTGAGACCCAGGAATCAAACTATAATTAAGTTGTAGAGATGTCAGTGGTTACCATACTTTTGGGGGGAAGGTGGAGATTAAAAAATAATGACTTGGAGAAGAAAGCTTGGGAATGAGAAGGGGATGGAGTGAGATTTCCAGGCAGGAGATTTGGAACCCATGATTTTATCACTAGGAGGCAACGTTATCAAGAAACAGAGTTTAGATGAGAAGGAAAGCATTAAGAGGATCAGTTGAATAAAATATTAGTATGGAAGTTCATTTTCTCCAGTCTCATTGGATTCATCTTTGGTCCAATTTTAATACTAGAAAAGATGATATGCAACTCATTCTTTTGAGTTTTGTATTCTCCTTGGAGTTCTTTTTATTTTGAAAGCTTTTCATTCAATGCAGCTTAGAGATGATGAGTATTTATGTTGACATCTATAAAAATATCATTTTTCATGTTTTATGGATCAATGTTATACCTAAGTGGTTGTGGGCAATAATTTGGCCAGTAATAATTTTCCAGTTTTATTGGTTGAATTCTCTAAAATGTTTTGAATTCTATACTTTAGTTTGGGGATTTGCCATCTGGCTATCCATAAAAGATAGGGACCTCCTGTGTGTAATTCTAGCCACCAGGCCATATTTGGTAGGTGCTACATTTTTATAGGCCACAGTGATCTATCACACGGTTTTTATAATTTCCTTGCTGAATTGGCATTAATAAAAAATGGTTAGGCTCTTTAAGGTAAAACCCTCTGTAATTTCTGATGGTGATGACCTGGTCTTGAATTGCTATCATTTAAACTTCTCTGTTTCCATAAACAAATTGTCATGACTCGGTCTTTTCTTCAGTGTTCTGTTGACATATCTTTGGCTGAATTTCTGTGCGGATGTTGCTTTTGGGGGGCCTTTTTCATTCACTCTTGGATCCTAGCCATTTCATGGGAAACATTCAAAGGCAGTGTTTTGGGTTTTATCTGATAAATCCCAGGGTAGGTACCTGTTCTCCACCTTTTCCGTTGCTCCTTGAAATTATTCCTGTTTGTTACAAAAGTATTTCTGTAAATTTTTGACCTTTCTATTGTATATTCTGAGAATGTCTATAGTCCTTTTTGACAAGATAGGTTAATTGTTTGACAATGCTGATCTTTCTACAGCTGTCATGGTGATGGTGATCAACATCATTATCAGATACAGTAGTATTAATGGCAATAACTGACATTTGATTGTAGAATAGTTTTTTTTATTTGCAACCACACTATGTTAGGTAGTACAAATGCTGTCACCTCTATATTATGTATGTCTAACCTATTGTACCAAAGAAGAAGGTACAAGATTTGATCTCACCATATGGTAGCCTTTTCTCAAAGGAAATACACATGGTTCTCTGACCCGTCATTCTCATCATTTCTGAAATCCTGAGAATATGATGCTTTTAAAAAAAGAGTTGGTCAGCACCTACCCTTGCTATTCAATCTTAACTTTCTGAAAATAAACAAATGGAACAAAACAAACAAACTGAAGAAGCTCTTAGTTTCATATCGGAGGTTTGAGCTTTAGACAGCATGAGTCCTGAAATCTCTGTTGGAAGGGCACTACTTTTTTTTTTCAGGGCAATGAGGGTTAAGTGACTTGTCCAGGATCACATAGCTAGTAAGTGTCAAGTGTCTAAGGTTAGATTTGAACTCAGGTCCTCCTGAATCCAGGGCTCGTGCTTTATTCACTGCTCCACCTAGATGCCCCCAGGAAGGCACTATTAAAGGACATTGTGTTGCTATGATTTTTTGAACTATTGAAGTTGATAATTTGTTAATGGAGTCTTCTTTTTAAAAAAATTTATTGAGGTCTTTTATTTTTTAAACAACTCTCCCTCTCCTAACTGCTCATCATGAGTAAGCTTGAGAGTACACACACACACACACACACACACACACACACACACACACACACACACACACCCACTCTCTTAATACAAAGATAAAGGGTTAAGCAAACCAAATATAGCAACTGAAACTGACAGTATATGCAACAATCTGCACCCATGATCTAGTATTCTCTATTCTCTGTAACCAAGATTAGAATTTATGTGCATTCTTAATTAATGTTTTATTATTGTTTTAATTTACATTATTGTAGTGACTATGTATATTATTCTCCTGATATTAACTGTCATTTATATAGAACTTTAAAGTTTTCAAGAAGACTTGGGTTCAAATCCCAGTTGTAACATTTACTAACTATATGATCATGAGCACTTAACTCCCTTTACCTCAGTTTTCTTACATAAAAATTAATGCCTGCTGTGAAAGGCAGCATGGTATTGTGGATAGAGTTGACATTGGAGTCAAGAAAAACTGTGTGAAAAGTCCTGCCTCTGATAAATACTGGCTGGATGAATGACCCTGTGCAAATCATTTAACTGAAAGCAGTGTTCTAGGCAACTCTCTATAAGTTTCTGAAAAGTTGCTGACCTGTATTGGTAGAAGCTATTTCCATATCCACATATTCCCTGTACCAATGAAATCACAATTTTTGTCCCTGTCCCCAATAATTACTGGGATAATCATTGCCAAGGTTATTGCTAGGTTCAGATGAGGCAATATAAGTACTATATAATTATCAATTATTATCATTTCTATGGAAGTTAAAAAAAGATATTGGGAAGTGACATCGTATGTTTAGGGGAAAAAATTGCAAATATTTGGACCAACTTTGAAGGCATTGTTTAGTGGTGGATACTATTATCACCAATGTGTAAAAGGCAGAAAAAATCAATTGAAGAGAATTTGGGAATTTCAGGGTGTCTTTAAGATGTTAGAATAATTAAATTAAAAATGGAAAATTCAATTAACTGTTTCATCTTCATACTGACAAAATGGTTTGACAGATTAAAGAAAATACACAGTTGATTGAAATGAAGCAGATGTTTTGATATGTAGACCCAACCTAAATAATTCCATTGGAGCCATTGGCCTGTTTGCGGCAGATAGAAGATGGCTGGATTAGAAATGTATTTTGAAAGACCAGCTAATTCAGTTAGTATGCTCTGGTCTTCAGATTTATTGCCATGGTTGAAGTAATCATGTCATACACTTTCCTGCTCACCACGTTTTACTCTTTTCTCTGGAGCTGTGACCAGCTTTTAGTTTTCAGCCTAAAAGTTCAAGAACTCAGAAGTTCCTTTTTAAAAAACATATATAGGGGGCAGCTAGGTGGCACAGTGGATAGAGCACCAGCCCTGGAGTCAGGAGAACCTGAGTTCAAATTTGGCCTCAGACACTTGACAATTACTAGCTGTGTGACCGTGGGCAAGTCTCTTAACCCAAATTGCCTCACCAAAACCCCCCCAAACATATATATATATATATATATATATATGTGTATCTATGTATGTATATGTGTAGTAGTAGTAGGCTTCCACCAGTCGTGGACGACCATGGATCAGCACCTTGAAGAGCCACAGGCCACAGTGTGGCTGTGCAGTCTGATACCGGAGCTGCAGCTCCTGCCGCATCGAGGACATTGGAAAACTGCGCTCTCTGTTGCTGTCGGTTCATTGCGTCTCATTCGTTTTTCTTCCTCCAGAGCTTGAAGGCCCATCTCAGCTGCACGCAAGCTGCTCCTGAGTACTGAACTCCATTGGGTGCGGTCTGTGGCCATCTCCTCCCAGCTGCCATTGTCTATTCCCAGAGCCCTCAAGTCTCGCTTGCATACATCTCTGTAGCGAAGCTGGGGGTGTCCAGCAGGTCTTTGGCCTGAGGCTAACTCGTCATGGAGTAGGTCTTTAGGAATGCGCCTGTTTTGCATGTGGTGCACATGACCGAGCCAGTACAGCCGTCTTTGTTTCAGCAGTGTGTAGATACTTGGAAGTTGCGTGCATTGGAGCACTTCTGTGTTGGTGATCCTATCTGACCAAGATATGCCAAGGATGGGCCAACGCATGTGGAAGCTGTTAAGCTTCTTCTCTTGTCTAGTATACGTAGTCCATGTTTCGCTGCCATACAGTAAGGTACTCAGGACGCATGCTCTATAGACGGCAAATTTGGATCATCTTGTCAGTTTACTGTTTGCCCAGACACACTTGGCAAGCTTAGCCATGGTTGAAGTAGCTTTCCCAATCCTCTGATTGATCTCAGAATCAAGTGACAAATTGTCACTGACAATAGAGCCAAGATATGAGAATTGGCTTACAACATCCAACTGGTAGCTACCGATGTGTATCAATGCAGGCGATGTGTATATGTATGTATGTATGTGTGTGTGTGTGTGTGTGTGTGTGTGTGTGTGTGTGTATGGCAATTGGATGATTGGGATTGGGATGAAACCACCTTGGAGAAACAAAAAAACCTCTTCTTGTTCCAGCTTAAATTCAGACGACTAAAGTAAATACAGACTGTTTGGAAAACTAAGCTTAATTTTTAAAAATTATATTTAGAGGGAAATCCAATTTATGTTTCCAAGAAAGGGGCTATTGTTTTACAGAGGAAGAGAATGGAATCCCTTCTAGGATCATGCAGCCAGTAAAGTGTTGGAAGCTGGACTTGAAACCAGGTCTTTCTAGGTCTGAATTGGATTCTCTCTTCATTCTGCCATATAGCCTTTTACAAACAGGCACTGATATGCCCAATTTACTTGTGATTTACTGATAGTTTAAGTGACTTGCCCATGGTTACATAGCTATTGTCACAGGTGGTACTATTCCCTATACCACCATGCCACAAAGAATAGAAATCTGACATGTTATATCATTCTGGGTATTGGAGCTTTTTTTTTGTTAACTGATGCATTTTAACAGTTTTACCCCCAAATGTATATGGAGTTTTGGGAAGAAAATAAACCAGTATAAATGGTTTAATGTGATGTAATGGTTACAAAATAAATAACACCTAATCATATAATTAAGGCAATATTTTTTTACCCAAAGACATCCAAAGGAAGAATATCCATTTATTGATTTTAGCCCTAAATGACAAAAATATAAAGTTATTTCCCCAACTATAGAGTTGGAAATGACCTTATAAATTTAATCTAATTTCTTATTCAAATCAAGATTTCTCTCTATAATATCCCTGACAAGTAGTTATTTAGCCTAGGCTTTAACATTTCCAATGTTGGGATATCTCCTGAGACATCTCATTTTTTTTTTTTTGTCCGATAACTCTACTACTTAAGAAGTTCTTTATGATGAACTGAAACTGCTTCTCTATAACTTCTACTCAAGAACCCTAATATAATTGCTGCCCTTCCTGATCATCTCTAAAAATATGTCTTTCTGTGACTTGTATCCATTATCTCTCTCAGGAGGTGTGTAACATGCATTATCATAGGTACTCTGGAAAAAAGGTTGGTCCTTCTTTTGATTAGACTTCTTAAGTCTTTCAAAGATTTTTTAAAAAATTCAATAAAGTTATCTTTGTATAATTTTTTTCCTGTTTCTGCTCACTTCACTTCACTGGATTCCCAGTCTCACCCAAGGCTCTCTTGTTTGTATCTTACTGTGCAGTAATATTCCATTGCATTCATATATTCCAGTTTGTAGAGCAAAATGCCCTATTGGTGGATTCTAGTTCTTTGATTTCCTTTTAATCCCTCCTTCAGGATCAGAACATTTGTTTTGCTTGCAAATAGATTTGCTTCTTCCCTCTCAAGTATTACTCTTCCTGATAACCTCTATCCTCTTATTCCTTCCTGGTTCCTTGTTGAGTTTACTGTATTTCCACACAAAAGTAGTTTTGTATGTGTGTATAGGTTAAATCTTTGACTGTTCATTTCAGTTAAGAATGAGATTCATTTGATGACTACTCCCCCACTCCTTCTTTCATGTTTACATACTGCTTATATGTGCACCTAATTATTATAAATAGTAAGTTCTATGCCCTTCTTCCTCTTTCCTATACCTCTGTATTCATTTTACCTTCTCTCCTTTTTTCCCTCTTTAAACCTGCAAAACAGAACCAATCCACCTCCGAGTCTCCTGTTTTCCTTTTTAATTCCCCCAATACCCTCTGAAAATGTTATGGTTCTGAAGGATACTTGTTTTATCTTTTATGAGAAGGTCAGCATTACCTCATAATACAAACCCTTCCAGTGACTCAGTAAATTTACCTTTCTAGGTTGCTCTTGACTCTTGTGTTTGCATTTCAAAGTTCTTCCTCAACTCTGGTCTTTTCATCAGTACTACATGAAAGTCCTCTGTTACATAAAAGGTCCATTTCTCCCCTGTAGGATTATACTATGCTTGTCAGGGTAAGTTATTCTTGGTTGTAAGGCTTTATCTTTTGCTTTTGATATATTGTCCTCAAAAATATCCTTTTGTTTATAGTAGAAGCTGCCAGTTCCTGACAATAATTCTTTTGGACTTGAACTGTTTCTTTCTGGATGCTTCGGTATTTTTTCCCCTTTGATATGGAAGCTCTGGATTTTGGCTATGACATTTCTGATATTTTTCCTTTTGAGGTTTCTTTGAGGAAGTAATCAATGGATTCTTCCTGTGTTTACTTTGCTCTCTGGTTTAAATGTATATGAACAGTTTTCATTTATGTTTTCTTGAAATGTAGTGTCTAAGATTTTTTTTTTGGGGGGGCAGGACAATGAGGGTTAAGTGATTTGCCCAGGGTCACACAGCTAGTGTCAAGTGTCTGAGACAGGATTTGAACTCAGGTCCCCTGAATCCAGAGCCGGTGCTTTATCCACTGCACCACCTAGCTTCCCCCTAAGATTTTTTTTTTAAATCATAGTTTTCAAGGAGTCTAATGATACTTAAATTATTTCTACTTGACTTGTTTTCCAAGTTTGTTTGTTTTTTAAATCAGATTTGCATTTTCTTCCCTTTGTTCAATTTTTTCATTTTGCTCTATTTCTTTTTGTCTCATGGAGTCATTGATTTCTTTTTGGTTCCATCTAGTTTACAGAGACCATTTTACTATTTTTTCTTCTAAGCTAAACTTATCTTTCAAATTCTTTCTTCAGAAGTTTTTACTTAATTTTGCATCTCTTTTTTCATTTCTTCTAGTTTTTCATGGAAAATATATTTTTTCCCTTGGAGTTTCTGCTTTCAGTTATAAAGTTATTTCTTCCTTCTTTGGGGGGATTTTTAGATCTACAATACTTTTTTTTTTCATTTAGATTGGAAAATTTATTGGCATACAGTTGGGCGAAATAATTCCTAATTATTGATTCAATTTCCACTTCATTGGTGGTAACATCACCCCTTTCACTTTAAAAAAAAATAGTGGTCATTGTTTTCTTTGCTTTCATTTGTCCAAGCTTTGTTCTTGAATTGGAGCTGGTCCCAGGGCCAGACTCTTCCCTATGCTACACTTTTAGGTGTGGTGGTCAATTTTGTTTAGTCTCCTTTTCCTTTGTTTTTTTGTATAGACATGTACCTTCTGGGGGTTGGCACCCTTGGGTCATTGAAGTTCCAAATGCCATATTTTTATGACCCTTTATGGCATCCCAGGACATAGTACTAGGGAGCTTGGACCCCCCCTGAGCCTCCAAGATATACAGGTGTGAGGTCTGAGCACTGCTACACTGGTCTCTTTCATTCCCCAGGGCATCTCGTATCCCCACTGTGGGATTCCAATCACTGTGATACTTTCTCCTAGGTGCCCTCTGCTCTTGCTTGTAAGGGCTAAAATTCTAGCTAAACTATCTAAAAATCTAATGAGTGGTTGCCAATAAATTATACTTTAGCAAGAGTATTTAAATGTTTAAGTATTTATTAAAGAGCATTAGGATCAGATAGAAAGGTAAAAATCTAACTATTTCTAAGAGACCCTATCAGACAACCCACCATGGCGAGGTCAGGAACCAAAAGAGACAGAACCCCTCCACCAGCGTCTGCTTCCTACTTCGTGTCCTCCTCCCAGAAATGGGAGGCTCCTCAAGTTTATTGGCTGGTAGCCTTGATAGACAGTACCCATGAGCAAATGTCACTTCCTGATGCTAAGGACCTTGACCACATGGTTTGCCCTCAGAGGCCTTCACCTCATGGCTGCCCTTTGCTACAGTAGTCTCCAGCAGGTACATGCTCATCCCAGTTAGAGAGCCTTATTGAGTACATGTGTCTCTGGCCCATTTCTGGCCCAGGGAAATGGGGATGAGGGAGCCTGCAGGCTGATTGGCCCAAGCTGGATCTTGGTCATCCCCCTCCTTTTTTTCATATTACTTATTGGATTTCCTTGATTGTTACTTGGTCTGAGGCCAATTTCAGGTTTTTGCAGGACATGGGAACTGAGTGGCCTGTCTCTGCTCAGTCAACCTTCTTGATTAGAAATCTCCTGCCATCTTTATATTTGAAAGCTTGTTTGGTTTAATCTTGAGAACTCTACCCTTTCCTTGTTGGCCCTCTACTCCCACAATTACATCTTTGAAAAAATTTTCTTTCTTTTCTCTTAAAGTTCTTTCCATTCCTCTTAAGATCATGATTTAGGACTCAGATTTTTTTAACCCTGGATCTCCTGGGCATTATAACCACCAGCTCATACTGCCTCTGTTCACACTAGACATTCTCCCACCAAACAAGTGTTGGAGGGATATGGGGATCATCCTTGCCCTGTTGTGTGCAAACTGCGGCCTGCTGTCTTTGTGAATGACTGACAGTGTTCACCATTCTAAAACTGGAGTTTCCCTCATGCTCTCTAATTGTTGGCAGCACATCTCACGCCTTTCAGACCTAGATGTGTTGCAACAATCTATGTGATAAGTGATGGAGTTAAAAGGAAACACATGAGATTAATTAGAAATTTGGGTGCTATTTGGAGGTGGGGCTGAGTGCTTTCTTTTAATGACATGTATTGTGGAATTGGGGGGTTTTGTGTTATAGTGAAGATTTTTTTAAGCAAATATATCTCCTTGCTCAGATTTTTGTTTTGACTTGCTGAAGGAAGAGGTGAAGTCTTTGGCATTTAAGCCTTACAGAGCACTTTTTGCCTAGGTAGCCAAGCTCTAGTAGTGTGAAGAGCAGATATAGAGGAAATCCAACTCTTTTAATGGAGAGGATCCTTTATCTCCTCTGGGCTCTTGTTGCAGATAACAAAAATTTGACTTTAGCTGACCCTAAAGGCAGTTGCTTTTTGTTTACGACTTGTTTCTGTCCTATTAAAAAAAAAAAAACCAGATGGTTTCTAGATACAATTGAGTTTTCGCCTCAGTGTTTGACAGAATATTGGTGTTTGGTAAGAAAAAATTATTTATTTACTCAGTTAATTTACATTTATCAAATGCCTACTACCAGGCACCATGATAAGTGCAAGGGGATACAAAGAAAGGCCCCCCAAAATAGTCCCTGCTCTCAAGGAGTTCCCCATCTAATGAAGGGGACAACATACAAACAACTATGTATGAATTGGACACATTTGTAAATATATGCATTCGTGTACACATACATAGTATATATATGCTATATATTCAGATGTATATGTTTGTACACATACATACACACATATGTGTGTTTATATATCTACTTATCTAGTCAAAATCCTGGTGTCTGCCACATGACCCCAGAGGAGATAATGTACCCTGTCCATAAAAAGAATTGATCTATTTATTATTTACCATAGTCCCACCAGAGTTTCTCTAAAGAGACAGATAGATAGACTATCCCCCTATTCAATAAACTCCAGTGACTCCCTATTACCATTAGGATCAAATATAAAATCTTCCAATTGGCTTTTGAAACTTTTCATAACCAGGTCCCTTTCTAGCTTTCCAGTCTTCTCACTCTCTGTACTCTGCCGTTCAGTGATGCTGGCCTCCTTTGCCATACCATCTTCAAACTTCAAGCATTTTCACTGGTTGTCACACAAATATGGAGCTGTCTTATGTCTCATCTTTGTCTCTTGG
Source organism: Dromiciops gliroides (assembly GCF_019393635.1). Taxonomy (NCBI): domain Eukaryota; kingdom Metazoa; phylum Chordata; class Mammalia; order Microbiotheria; family Microbiotheriidae; genus Dromiciops; species Dromiciops gliroides. The sequence goes on from NC_057865.1 coordinate 202,065,754, forward strand.
TTTTCCTGGCTGCTTTCAAGTGTCAGCTAAGGTCCCACCTTCTTCAAGAAGTTTTCCCCAGTCACACAAACAAATAAACATACTTACAAATTCATGTATATGGTAAGGATATATACATATACCATACATGCCTACTAGTTGGTGTATATATTTACCAACTAGTACACATGTCCTGTATATGTACACACATGCCACATATCTATATACACATGTATATATAAACCTATGTGTATGCTTATATACACACATAACAGTTTGTCCATGGGTGAAGTTTTGGAACCCCCAAGTAGTTCAACACTATGCCAGTCAGCCCTGAGACCTGGAGGCTTAAGGGATAATCTAGGTTGACAATGGTTGTGTGTGTTTGTGTGTGTGTGTGTGTGTGTGTGTGTGTATTTGTACACAGGTATGTGAATGCTTGATACCAGCCTTTTGATCTCCCTTATAAGTTTGGCTAAGGAATTTGGGCTTCATAATTCACTGATAAGGAAGAATAGTGTACTTTTGGAATAGAAGTGTATTCTCAAGGTGGCTAGGTGGTGCAGTGGATAAAGCACTGGCCCTGGATTCAAGAGGACCTGAGTTCAAATCTGACCTCGAACACTTGATACTTACTAGCTCTGTGACCCTGGGCAAGTCACTTAGCCTTCATTGCCCTGAAAAAAAAAAGAAGTGTATTCTCTAACACTGGGTACATTTGCAAAGGCTTTTTTTGTTTTGCAAGATTAGCATTCTCTGACCTGTTATTCTGACAGTCACTCTTTCCCCTTTTTGATCCATCATCCATATTATTCTGACCAATCACTCAGTGGGTCCCTACTGACACTAGAATAATATATATATGTATGTATATAATAGATAATAAAATGAATATTATAATGTAATAAAATATAAATAACAAATCATCCAGATTGACTTAATATTACTCCTCTTTCTGTGTTGCTCTTTGTTCCAGTCAATTTGGCATACTAGTATTCTCCTAGACTTGACAGGTCATCTCCTACTTCTGTATGATTATACCATCTATTCCCCAGTCTTGGAATACATTGCATTATTGCCTCTGCCTTTTTCAAGGTTCAAATGAGGTACCGACTTTGATATGAAACCTTTCCCAATCCTAACAAGTGTTCGTGCGTTCTTCCTTCTGAATTGGTTTTGTATTTACTTAACTGTATCTCCAGATTTAGAATGTAAACTCCTTGAGGGCAGGGTCTGTCCCCCTTCTTTTTTTTGGTCTTTGAATCTCCAGGACTGACCACATTGGCTGGTGCATTGTAAGCTTAATAAATATTTGCAGACTTGACTAGGCTCACACCTTTGCCCTTTCCCCACTCAAATTCTCCTAGTTTATGCTGCTGACACTCTAAGAAATTAGTTAAGATATTTGGAGTATTAAGCACTATGCTTTTATGTGCTTATATTTCAGTACACAGAGTTCTTGAGAATAGAATGGAATGAACACATCTTGTTTGTTCACCACCCTCCACCCTCCCTAGTTCCCCAATTTTATGTTAGTGGTAGCCTTAACTTGGAATCAGGCTTGAATTTCACTGTTAATGCCTTGCCCAGCTAGAAAGAAGAAGGCTACATGAAAAAGAATTTTACTTTTCTGGTGCCCAGAATCCTAATGCACTTAGGGAACAGATATACACTTTGAATTTGACAACTATAAGGCCCTGCCTGTCATAGTCCCTGCTATATGTCTAAGTTTCTGGTTGTAAGAGACTTGGCAGGTAGAATGTGGGAGAGAAGTTGGAGGGAAATGGGGGTAGGGTGAGAGAGAATGATGTGAGACCACAAATAACAAGTGTCTCTGGAAACAAAGAGAGCAGATTAACCTAGAGGTTATACATTTTCTGATATCACTTGGGTTATAGCTAATTGTAAGCTTGACTTGATGACCACTATTTATAATTATCCCTTCTATATAGCAGGGGTTAGGGTTACATCACTCCCGTGATATGAAAAATCCATATATAATTTTTTGGTCCTCCCTTCATACGAGAAAAGGAGTCTGATTTTTAAAATTTTTTCTTTTATGGGGTGTTTACAGTACCTTATTGTAAAATTTAGGTATATTTATGGTATTAAAAGATAAAATATGTTGATATTATATAATACTATACATATATTCTATGCATTTCTGAGTTTTTAAACTTTTTGATTGTTGTCTGTGACTTCCACAAAACTCCCCAAAATTCCTATTTAATTTCTTATGCTGACCCATGAGGAACGTCATTATGTGGAAAGGATAACTGTAAATGACAAAATCAATCAGCTTCTTTTTACAGCCCCATTCTTAAAAGCATTGGAATTGTTGACTCCAAAATTAGAAATGCCAAATTGCGTGTTATTTGGCATAGCATGTATAACATTCACATACTCTGTATTTTGTGCATTAGAGACTGGATTTATGATTTCACAGGTATAGGAAACTACCAGATAAGCAAATTCCTATTGATTCAGGTCAAGATTTGAACTGTGGTCTTCCTTTCCCATCTTCCTCCTTTTTTTCCCCTCTCATCCTCTTTTCCCTTCCTCCATGCAAATGCATCTGTCTTTATGTAGATAATAATTGATAATTAACATTTATAGAATGCATAATGATTTACAATGTTCATTACATATTTTATTATATTGTTATGTATTATGCATATAATAGAACATGTTATTCTATATTAGGTATATAGTATTTTATATTATTATGACTACATTATTATTATTATGCATTTTATTGCCTCTACTTTATTTTTTTATATTCTCTTCTAAATCCTTTGCAGTCTGGTTTTTAACCTCATCATTCAACTCAGACTTCTCTCTGAAATTAACAATGATCTGTTAATTTCCAAATCTAATCATATTTTTTGACCTCTTTGTGGCATTGGATCCTATTGGTCACCCCCTCCTCCTGGCTGCCTTCCCCTCCCTGGGTTTCCATGACTCTCCTCTCTCTTTATTCTTCTATATGTCTGACTTCTCCTTTGGTAGGTCATCATTAATCTCACGGCTCCTGACTCGATAGTCTCCAAAACCTTGTGCTGGGCCTCCTTCTGCTTCTGTTTCCCTCTCCCTCCCCAAAACTCTCTCACTAATGATAATGTACATTATAAAACTTAAGCAAAAATAGACATTTAAAAAGAATAACATAAAGATGAAATGATACAATCAATAAGGAGCCACTGGAGTTTCTTGAGTAGGACAATGACGTGGTCAAACCAGTACTTCAGGAAAAAATAATTTTGATAGTTGTGTGGAGATACATTGGACTGGGCAGCACTTGAAGCAAAGAATCCAACTGTGGGGCTATTGTAATAATCCAGGTGAGAAGGGAGGAGAGCCTACATTAAATTGTAGGCAAAATTGTGATTTTACCAAATAGTTCCCCCCATGTACAGTAGTAATTATCATGCTGTTTGCATGGACAGACAATAATAAGAGATTTTACCTAGCATTTCCCTTAAAACAATCCTATAGGGGCAGCTAGGTAGCATAATGGATAGAGCACTGGATCTGGAATCAGGAGGATCTGAGTTCAAATCCGACATCAGACACTTGACATTTACTAGCAGTGTGACCCTGGGCAAGTCACTTAACCCCAATTGCCTCAGCAAAAAAAAAATCTATGACATAGATAATACAGGTATTATTCTACCCACTTGACTGATGATGAAACTAAGGCTCAGAGAGGAAGAAGAACTTTCTTATGGGGTCACAAATCTAGTAAGTGTTAGATCCTGGATTCAAACCCAGGTCCCTATAGAGTCAAGGTCCGTGGTAGTCTAGTATAAAGTGCATGAGCCTAGGAATTAGGAAACCTGTGTTCTAGATCTGCTGCCATCCCTTAACTTATTAGGTTATTTAAACTCTATGTGGTCTCAGTTTCCACATCTGCTTTAAAACACAAGGATGGGTGAGACCTACTTTACCCATTCATCTTGTTAGCCTAAAAATCAGTACTTGGATAACCATTCACTAAGTGTTTACTATGTGGCAGTCATGGTGTGACACTGGAGATACAAAGACAAAAATTAGACAATCCCTGCTCAAGGAGCTTATATTCTATTGGGGGTGGGGGAGATAACATATACATATATACATTTACCTATACACATACACATACACATACACATATACATACATACAACAGGCAACTACGTGATATAGTGGATAGAGCACCAGACCTGGAGTCAGTAAGGCTTATCTTTCTGAGTTCAAATATGGCCTTAGACACTTACTAGCTGGGTGACCCTGGGCAAGTCACTTAACTCTGGTTGCCTCAGTTTCCTCATCTGTAAAATGAGCTGGAGAAGGAAATGGCAAAATACTCCAGTATCTCTGCCAAGAAAACCCCAAATGGGGTCACAAAGAGTCAGATGTGACTGAAATGACTGAACAACAAATACATACATACACACACACACACATATATGGACACACATATATGTATACATGCACATTCTTTTTAATATATAGATAGAGATAGAGATAGATATAAAATGAAAAAGCTAGGGATTCATATGTGTGTATTTAAACATACATATACATGTATGCATGCATATATGTATAATGAAAAAGAAGCCAAGGATTCCAAGAGGTAGAGGTGACAAGGGAGTGCATACCAGTCATAGGGACAGCTTGTGCAAAGGCATGAGATTGGAATTGAAATGTCACATCTAAGGAACAGCAAATAGGTCAGTTTGGCTGGACCATGGAGTGTGTGAAGGAGAATTGTGTGTAATTAATTAGTCTGGAAAGGTAGGCCAGAGACAGATTGTGAAGGGTTTTAAATGTCAAACAGAGGGGAGACAATAGGGAGTCACTAGAGCATTCTGAGCAGGGGAATGATATGGTCAAATTTGTCCTTCAGGAATATTATTTTGGCATCCATGTGAAGAGAGGTGGGGATGTTTTAAAGGTAAATGTGTTTGTTATAAGTAAATACAAGTAGCTGACATTTGTAAAGTGCTTTGATGTCTACAAAGTGCTTCACATGCATCATCATCTCACCATGCACAGAGTTATATAAGGGATCATCCTGGATGAATCCTCTGCCTTGTATATTTATTAGAGTGGCATGGTTGATCTGGGAAGCCATATTTGGCTGGGAATCAGGAGGTCTGAATATCAGTCCTGGCTTTTCCATAAGTCACTATGTGACCTTTTTTCAAGTCAGTTTTCTAGAGTTACATTGACGATTTCTCAGGTCCTTTCTATCAGAAAGATATTGTTATATTGAAAAACAACACAGTATAATGGAAAGTAAGAAAGGCTTGAGTTTGAATTCCCACCACTAATGATAATTAGCTAAGTGACTGATGATATTCTAATCACTTAGCTTTTCTGAGCCTCAGTTTCCTCATTTGTAAAATACAAATAATAAAAACAGCAGAACTGAATTCATTGGGATGTTGGGGGTATCAATGGAAATAATGTGTGTGATGAATTATATAATAAATGCCAGTTACTAGAAGTATGAGCTGTGATGACTCTCCCTTCAACTGGACATCTCAATATATAATTGAATATTTAAAGAAAATCATCCGTAAACCAACATGACAATGATGAGCAATTTAATTTATTTAATTCTTTTTTATTCATGACTCCTAATGATTTCCAGTATATTCTAGGGCACTTATCTATTTACATGGTACTTTAAAATTTCGAGTTAAAGGAGCATTATTTCTCCTGTTTAATATCATTTAGTCACACCACCATCTGTGAGAGCTGAATCATTTGCTTTGTCATGGAGGAAACAGAAAATGGGAAGGACAGATACAGACCCCTCTAATCTATCAGTGTCAATAAATATTTTTAAGCCTCTAGAACCACAGTATATGCATTTGTTTTTACCTCTGCCCTTATAAAGTAGGAAATAAATAAGACTTGCTGTATCATTTTCCCACTTTTTTCATTTAATAATTAAATCATTTATTTTTAGCAGTCCTTTTTTAAAAAATTGACTTCTGAATTCTCTCCCTCTTCCCAGTCCTTCCCCCACTCATTGAGAAGGCAAGCAGTATGATATCAATTATACAAGTGAAGTCATGAAAAACATATTTCCACATTAGCCGTGTAGCAAAAAGCAAGAAAAATGGGGCAGCTAGGTGGCGTAGTGGATAGAGCACTGTCCCTGGAGTCAGGAGGACCTGAGTTCAAATCCAGCCTCAGACACTTAACACTTACTAGCTGTGTGACCCTGGGCAAGTCACTTAACCCCAATTACCTCACCAAAAAAAGTTTTAAAAAAAGCAAGAAAAATAAAGTAAAACAATCATACTTTAGTCTGCATTCAGATTTCATCAATTCTTTCTCTGGAGGTAGATAATATTTTTCATCATGAATCACTCATAATTATCTTAGATCATTGTATTGATCAAGGTAACCAAGTCTTTCATAGTTGATCATCCTTACAACATTGCTGCTGTTACTGTTAACAATGTTCTCCTGGTTCTGCTCACTTCTCTTTGCATCAGTTCATTCCAAGTTTTTCTGAACTATCCTGTGCATCATTTCTTTACTTTTTTTAAAAATTAAAAAAAAGGTTTTTGGTGAGGCAATTGGGGTTAAGTGACTTAGTGACTTGGCCAGGGTCACACAGCTAGTAAGTGTTAAGTGTCTGAGGTCAGATTTGAACTCAGGTCCTCCTGAATCCAGGGCCAGTGCTCTATCCACTGCGCCACCTAGCTCATCATTTCTTATAGCACAATAGTATTCCATCACGGTCACATACCGCAACTTGTTCAGCCATTTCCCAATTGATGGACATCCTATCAATTTTCAGTTCTTTGGCTGTTAAAGAACGAGCTGTTATAAACATTTTTTGTATCTTTAAGTTCTTTTCCTTTTTCTTTGATCTCTTTGGGATACAGACATAGTAGTGATATTTCTGGGTCAAAGGGTATGTACAGTTTTATAGCTTTTTGGGCATCGTTCCAATTTGTTCTTCAGAATGATTGGACTAGTTCATAATTCCACCAACAATGCATTAGTGCCTCCATTTAAAAAAATCCCCTTTACTATTCGTAATTTTCCTTTTCTATCATGTTAGCTAATCTCATAAGGGTGAGGTGGCACCTCAGAGTTTTAAAGTTTTCATTTCTCTAATCAATGGTAATTTAAAGCATTTTATTTATATGATAATAGATGGCTTTGATTTCTTCTTCTGAAAACTGCCTGTTCATATCCTTTGACCATTTATCTGTTGGCTCTTATCAAATGGCTCTTAATTTTTACAAGTTTGACTCAGTTACCCATATATTTGAGGAAGGGAGGCTTTTATCAGGTGTAGCATTTCAGAAAGATGTTCAACGACCTCAGTTTTGACTTTAGGATTCATTAGACATTGTGGTACAATGGAAAGAGTTTTGGATTTGCCACAAGCTACTCCTGTGACCTTGTGTAAATCACTTAAACCTTTTGAGACTCGTTTTTTTTTTCATTTGTAAAATTATTGGGGTTGGATGAAATGATATCTAAGATCTTTTCTAGTTCTATGTCTCTAAGCCTATGAAATGGTTTCAATGCAATAACCATTTAACAGGAGTTAGGAGCATAATTTTGTTAATTAAGGAGATGACCCACCCACCATTTCATGGCAAAATCATCTTTTTAATAGAAAACTTGTGTCTGGGAAATGCTGCAGTTATCCCCTCATCAAGCTAGTCTTTGAGATATTGTGGTACAGAGAAAAAAATAAGGGATTTGGAGTCAGAAGACTTGCATTAGAATCCTGATTTTGTCACTATATGAATGATGTTGGCCATGCCATTTAACCTCTCTATGTCTCAGTATCCTCATGTGGAAAATGAAGGGGATTGACTAGATTATCTTTAAGAGCCCTTCTGGCTCTAAAAATTTAGGATTTTATCTCTTTCATTTTACAAAGGAGGATACTGAAGAGCTCAGATTTTAAGGGGTTTGCTCTAGGTAATAAATAGTGTGACACTACTCCCTGTAACACAGTTTGTAATCTAGCCAAATTGATATTCTCTTTGTTTTTTTTACTCAATTTCCATTTCCATGTCTTGGCCATCCCATGTCTGGAATGTTTTCTTTCTTTCTTCTACCTTGTTTTCTTTAATATATAGTACAGACATTATCTTCTGCATGAAGGCTTTCCTGATCTCTTCCCATGCACCCCCCCCCAGCTCCCAACTGTTAGTGTCTTCCCTTCTAAATTGCCTGGTATTGAACAATGTAATGCTCCATTGGCTGGTTGGCTCCCAAGATGGGTGGCTATTACTAATCCTAGAGTTCTAAGCATTGCCCTGTGGACAGCTGTCCTCTTAAATGCTAATTCATGAGCCCCCATTAGTGAGTTTCCCTTTAACAATCAGCCACTATACTCAGTTATTTCTTTAGCAAAGGCATTCAACACCAGGAGTAAGCTTTCTCATGACTGCACATGAAGTCCAGAAAAGGGGAAGAGTACTCTCAAACTTAAAGTAACTTAAAGTAAGGTAATGAGGCAAATGTGCAGAGGATACATATAGCTAAGGCAAATTTCAGCTCCAGAACTGCAGCACCTCAATCAACTTTATTTCTTCAGTTTTCACAGTGTTCACAATCACTTATCTCTTCATCTGGATTAGATTTTTGCAGAGCATGATGTTTCCTGAACTGGTGATACAGCTGGGTACCCATGGTGTGATGTCTTAACTGGATAGGCAAATCTGCTTCTGGGCTAAGTTAAGTAGGGTGCTTGGCTGTTCTAGTTATTCACAATGCCCTGCTGCTTCTGGATTAGGCTAGATAGTCACTGACAAGTGACTGCTGAACAGGACCAGGAAGGCTGCTCTGCCACTGGCCTTTTCTCAGGAAGTGTCATTTCTGATGGATGAGCTGATTGCTCATCTCCTGGGCTTGTTCTTTGGTAGGCAGCTGAAGTATTTGACATCTTCAGCCACTGGTTGGGTTAAGGGGCACTATATACTCTTCAGCTGGTGTGCCACAAAGGCTCTTTTAGTCAGGCAAATGATCCCTTTGTAATCCTGAGGGCCTCAGCTTGGGGGTTCTTTGTTACCTTTAAGCAGGAAACAGTTCTCCTTTGGACAAATTCTTTCTTACTCAAAAGTCCCTTCCCTCCACCAACCACTTTGTGTTCCCTTAGAGTGATCAGTCTGGTTTTGATACCCATACTGCTTTGAGAATTTTATGTAGATAACTGACTAGGCACAAAGTTAGGGGTATAGTATAGACTTTCACACAAAGTGTATATATCCCTTCTTTCTTGATCCAAATATATCTAAAACATTTTTATTGTTTATGGCATTTTCCCCCATTCTTAGCTTTTAGGCTTTCTAACCTTGTTTCTAAAGTTCTGTACAATTCTTTATACTTCTCTTTGGGTAAGTGTTCCCACTTCTATTTTTGATCTGTGTCCTTTAAAAACTGGAGCTCAATGGTGAGCTCCCCATGCAGCCATTTCTGTTCCTTTAGATGTTTCTCTCCTTTCTTCTTTATTAGGATGTTTTGTGGTTATATTGTCAGAATTTCATTTTTAAGAGTCTCATTAAAATCTTGTCATGCTATCTTAGTTAATTTTTTTTGGGGGGGGAAGTTTTTGAAATCTGCTTCCTTAAAACATAAGGTAGATGTCTGATTATGTTCAGCATTCCCTTTTTGGCTTTAACTCTTCCTTCTTGGTTAGAATCAAATCCAAATTGATAGTTTCTTTTACCACCTTCCTTCTCAGAGATTAAGGTATCAGGAAGACAAGCCAAAACTTTCTCAGGTTCTCTATTACTTCTCTATCTTGCTTGTGGTTTTTTGGGTATTATTTTAGGAATTCATCAGTAGTATCCTTCCTTTGGCTGGGTAGTATGTAGTATAGTCCCACAATAGTATTATATTTCTTCTTTTTTAAAGAATCTTGATTCAAATGCTGTACTTCTATATTCAGGTTTGTGACTTTCCTTACAAGTATGTAGGTACTTAACATATAGTGCTATTTTCCATCTTTATAGCCTATATAGTCTATTCTTTCTTGAATGGAATATAACCTTCCACTTACATTTTTTTTCTTTTTTGGTGGGGAAATGAGGACTAAGTGACTTGCCCAGGGTCACACAGCTAGTAAGTGTCAAGTGTCTGAGGCTGGATTTGAACTCAGGTACGCCTGAATCCAGGGCCGGTGCTTTAACCACTGTGCCACCTAGCTGCCCCCGCCCTCCCCACTTCCAGTTTTTAATTGAGTTCTGAAGCCATAAGTAGTATGGAGTGAATGGAAATGTTGACCCAGGTCACAGAAATGTGGAAGTCCCTGATAACATTTGTATTCCTTTAACTGCTAGAAACAATTGAATTTAGAGCCTGATTTTTATACCTTTTTTTAACTGGGTTTGTGATTTCATTGGTCTGGAGAATAACAGGTGGGAAAATTTCCTCTATCACTCATAGAATTAGAGAGTTGGAAAGGACCCCAACAATCATTTAGTCCAACTCATAAATCAAAAGAATCCTCAGTATATGTGATGAGCCATTTATTCCATACTTGAAGACTTCCAAAAAGGGGGAACCCACTGCTTCTGAGGGCAGCCCATTTTACTTTTGGACAGCTCAAATTGTAAGGAAGTTTTTCCTGACATGCCTAAATTGGACTCTCTACAACTTATCCCCATTGGTGTTGGTTTTGCTGCCTGGGGCCAAAGAGAAGATGTGAACTTTACCTCCTTTTGTTAGAACCTTCTAGTTCCTTTTGTCTGTTTTCTAAACTTTATGGACTTGTGAGATATTTAAGGACGTGGATTTTACTACTGGTGCCTTTCTTGGATTTTTGTCTTCTGTGAATTTCTAGGTGTTGCAGTTACCATTTTTCCTTTATGGCAATTACTCTACATGGTCTTTCATCTAGGGGTTACACATAGATAGTTTTATCTCTTTTTTTAGCTTCATGTCTTTTTTTATTAGATTTGCAAAACACCTACAACATTCTTATATTCTTATATTATTGTACCTCATCTTCTCCAGGAGTTTTTTAATCCCAATATTTTAATCTGTGGTCCAGTGACCTAAATTGCATTCTTAGATACTAGTTTCTTAAACAGCTCTTCACTTCCCAAATTAATTTCCCCCCTATACATCCTTTGCTTTGGGCGAACAACAATGAAGAAAACACAACTGGTATTGTGGCATTCAATTTCTTCCCTAAGACTTTACAACCATTCATTCTGTGTGTGTGTGTGTGTGTGTGTGTGTGTGTGTGAGGCAATTGGGGTTAAGTGACTTGCTCAGAGTCACACAGCTAGTAAGTGTTAAGTGTCTGAGGCCGGATTTGAACTCAGGTCCTCCTGACTCCAGGGCCGGTGCTCTATCCACTGCGCCACCTAGCTGCTCCCACAACCATTCATTCTTAAAGTGTGAATATCATCATAAGTGGGTATCATCATACATTCTGATAAATTTTGGGATGTTCTCTGATATTTTTTTAATATATGCCCTTCGATGTCATCAAACTTCTCTATTGTTATCAAATAAATGAAAAGGTGTCTCAGTACCTCTCATCTGGGAATCATCAACTATTAATGCTCTTCTCATTTTCCTCTGACTGAGGATTTTCTCTTGATGATCTCTCAACTAGTAGCTTTTCTGACTATATTAGATAATTTTTGGAGGACAAAAATGAGCTCATCCAGCTCATTCCTCTTAAATTGCATCCTTAAATCTATTTTTTTTTGTGTGGGGCAATGGGGGTTAAGTGACTTACGCAGGGTCACACAGCCAGTAAGTGTCAAGTGTCTGAGGCCAGATTTGAACTCAGGAACTCCTGAATCCAGGGCCGGTGCTTTATCCACTGCGCCACCTAGCCGCCCCCTTCAAATTGATTTTTAAGCTTTAATATGGCCCTTATCAAAGAACTACCATCAGAAAAGGGCGTTCTTTTCAATGCTACCTTACTTTCCATACATGAAGGAAGGGGAAATCTCTGCTTCCATGTTCCCTTTCTATTTAAATGAATTTAGGCAGTAGAAGAAGCAATGGATTTGATATCACAAAATCTGGCTTTGGGTCTTAGCTCTGCCACTTTCTAATCTTGCGTACTAGGCCAATCCTACCGTCTCTCTGGGCATCAGTTTCATCATCTGTAACATGAGAAGGTTAGAATTGATGATCTCTAAGATCCCTTGGGCTCTAATAATCTATGATGCCATTTTGAATTTCTGAGAGTGTGAATCCTGGTGACTGTTTCCATCCCTGGAGAACTCTGTTAGCTCAGAACTTTGCCCTTTCCCAAGAGAAGAACCTCAGAGGAAGAGGGAGTTTCTGTGTATTCCTGACAGCCAGGTTCTAGGAATCAATAACATTCAGGAGGATAGTTGTATTTTATCTGTGGGAACAATAAGGTCAAGTAGACCCTTTCTGTCATTTAGTCATCTTTCAGTAATGTCTGACTCTTCATGACCCCATTTGGGGCTTTCATAACAAAGATACTGAAGTGGTTTGCTGTTTCCTTCTCTGGCTCATTTTATAGATGAGGAAACTGAGGCAAAGAGGGTTAAGTGACTTGTTTGGGGTCATACAGCTAGTAAATGTCTGAGGCTGGATTTAACTCACAAAGACGAGTCTTCCTGACTCCAGGTTCAACGCTCTATCCCCTGCACCACCTAAATGCCCCTACTCAGAGATAATTTTACAGGAAAATAATCCAAAAAAATACAGTCCAGACAAGAAAGTATTATGGAAAGATGCAAAGATGCAAAGATGCAATGAAAAACAATTTCTCCCTCAAGCAAAGTACACTCTGCTGAGGGCATATAAGAAGCAAAAAAAAAAGTGTATGCATTATAATTTGAGAAGGAGAATGAGGGCGCTAACAACTAAGATGATCAGAAAAGGTCTATAGAATGTGGAATATGAGCTGAACCTTGAAGAAAGCTATGTATTCCAAGAGGTAGAGGTCAGGAGGATGTGTGTTCAGGCATTAGGGATAATCTGGTTGAAGGTATGGAGGCAGCAAGATCAGGGAACAACAAGTACACCAATTCATTTGGCATGTAGAATACATGAAGAGAAGTAATGTGAAATAAATTTGGAAAAGATAGGAATTACCATCACTGACACACTTGTTCAAAAGTTGATATATTGCCTCTAGAGATATTTGCATTCTAATCCTTATCTCTGAGTGTCACATAGAAGATGTTGGACTCTGTTGCTTTAATACTTCAAAGCTTGAATGGATCTGTGGTCTTATCCATGTGGGATATTCCCTCTGTTAGTACATGACTTCCCACCTTGGGCGGTTCCTATCCATGGCCTCTCAAAGATCCTCCACATGGCTTCTACCCTGTGTGCTAGCTGCCCGCCTCTAGATCAGGGTTTCTAACTTGGGAGAGATGGATGCCCTAGGGGGCTTGTCTATAGATTTCAGGAGGTCAGTGAACTTGGGAAGAAATTACATTTTCATTTCAATATAATTGGTTTCCTTCATAATCTCATGCATTTTACTTTATTCCTTTAAAGATCTTATTCCAAGAAGGGGTTCATAGGCTTTACCAGACCACCCAAAGGGTTCTTTGACACAAAAAGGTTAAGAATCCCTGCTTTAGTTGTTTTTTGGATTTCCTGGATACCAGTGGAGCACCTGGATTGTCCATCTGTTATCTGTTTTCATCACATAAGCAGCCTGTCTCCTTTTCTAATCATGTATTTTTTGAGTGATATTCTTTATTCTTTCCATGGGTCATCATTAGAAATATGCAGCAGTTTCCTTTTGCCTCCTGTGCACCTCTCCATTGCCCTTTGGTCACTCACAATTTGCTTTTGACATTATAATATTCATAGAACATCACTGGGAGAACATTTGTGTTAAAAAATATTTATATGCTGACAAGCAGCTTGAAATTGTTAAAAATACTGCACAATTTCCCTAAATGTAATACAACCTACTCTCTTCTTCCTTTTCAATTCTGGCCTACTTCATATAAGCATGGCCTGTGCTAGATTTATAAAGTGATATCATAAGTAAATGGCCTGGCCTCCCACCTGCATGCTATAATTTGAGCAATAGGTGTTTTTCATCTGTTAAGTGTGCCTTACATGGATTGATGGGCTGATCTCTTTTGAGTAACGATGGCTCTCATTAAGGTCAGTAATGCTAAGGAGCTAGATGCTCCCTACCATTACATACTGATGTCTATAAACAAGAGCTTCTAGAGCATCTTACTATCTCTGGGGAATCCTTCTTTGTTTTGAAACCTATGTAAGACCTTTTCCATGACAGTGGTAAACACTTTTGGCGAGTTTATTTTATGTTTCATGCCTTGCTTAGGGTTAATGATCACAGGGTCTCTGGACATAGTTATGTTGGTGGTTGCATTTATCAAGGAATCTTGTGTGGCCTGAACATATGACTGAGACTTTCCAAGTTGGAAGAGAGCCTTTTAAGGCTGCATTTTGCTCTATTTAGCCAAATGCTTTTTTGGTGGCATTTAAAAATAAATAAAAACATAGAGATATTGCATATACTATACATTTCATCCAGTTATGTGATTGTAAAATTGTGGTGTTATGTGAAAAACCATTAGCAAAAGCTTCACCCCTCCCTTTTTAGGGACCTAGCTGGTGAGGTTTATATTATCATAAGATCATAGATCTAGAACTAGGAAGCCTCTTGGAAGTTATTTAATCTAACTCTTACTGATGAAGAAAATGAAATACCCAAGGTCACAGGGGCAGTGTAAGAAATGGTCCCCAAGAAATTCTCTTTTGTCCTTGCCAAATAGGATATTTTCAAACCTTGTGTACATATTTGGCTCCCAAAGATGGGCAGGGATTGAGTGTATCAATTAGTTGTTAGAAGTGTAAGGTTTTATCTAAATAGATCACCATGCCACAAGCCAATATGTATTATGGAAGACTCATCTTCCTGAATTCAAATCTGGCTTCAGACACTTACTAGCTGTGTGACCCTGGAGAAGTCACCTAACCCTCTTTGACTCAGTTTCCTCATCTGTAAAATGAGCTGGAGAAGGAAATAGCAAACAGCTCTAGTATCTTTGTCAAGAAAACCCTCCAAAACAAAGAGTTGGACATGACTAAGAAAGAATTGAACAACAAGGTTTGCAAAATACATTACAAATATTATCTCATTTGATCCTCACAACAACCTGGAGAATAGAAGCTATTATTATTATTATCATTCCTATTTTGCAGATGAGAAAATTGAAGCACACAGAGATAAAGTGACTTGCTCAAGGTCATAGACCCAGTAAGTGACTGAAGTAGGATTTGAACTCGGGCCTTCCTGACCCAAGGTCTAGTATTCTATATACCAGATCACCTAGCTGCCTCAAAGCGTGATTCTATCTATATGCATACTGCAGGACCTTAACTCTGGAAGGTCATCTTCTATTCTTCTCAGTAAGTGTGGATTAGGTTGTGGGCTTTGCCTCTAGGTTGTGTTTGGTACAAATGGGAGCCAAGTCACTGCTAGACTAAGCTAGACCAGGGCAGCTAGGTGGCGCAGTGGATAAAGCACCAGCCCTGGATTCAGGGGGACCTGAGTTCAAATCTGACCTCAGACAGTTGACACCTACTAGCTGTGTGACCCTGGGCAAGTCACTTAACCCTCATTGCCCCGCACCAAAAAACAAAAACAAAAACAAACAAAAAACTAAGCCAGACCAAGTCTAATTCCCATTGGACTTCAGCATCACCTCCATGTCACACTGAAACATAGAAAAGGGGCTTTGTTAGAGATGCAGTCTCCACAGTTAGCCCAATCAATTTTTGCTCCTAACTCCTGGCCTTAGTTTTACATATTTGCTGGACCACTTGCTGGTCATTCTCTTTAGAGCTGGGTCTAATGGCCAATAAACTTATTGTTACTTATTTTCTTTTCACTGGAGACATAATACAGTACAATGGAATGAGTTTAAGCTTTGAAGTTAGAGGACCTCAGTTCAAATCCTGGCTCTGGCACTTAAATATATATCACCATATATATCACTTCTTGTGACCTCAGTTCCTTGACTGTAAAATGTGGAGGTTGGAATAGTTGACCTTTAGGGTTAATTCCAGCCCTTCTATGATTCTATAAAGGTTCTTTTTTCTTTTCTTTCTTTCTTTTTTTTTTTTTTTTTTTTTTTGCAGGGCAATGATTTGCCCAGGGTCACACAGCTAGTAAGTATCAAGTGTCTGAGGCCGGATTTGAACTTAGATCCTCCTGAATCCAGGGCTGGTGCTTTTATCCACTGTACTACCTAGCTGCCCCCAAGGTTTTTTTTTAAGAATAGGAGTGACAAAGTCTTAGCAGCAAGCAGGAAGTGCAAAAATTATGTCCATTCATCCCCCCAAAGAGAAAAATACCTATTTGTACAAAAATATTTCTAGAAGCTCTTTTTTTTTGGTGGCTGAGAATAGGAAATTAAAGGAATGTCCATCAGTTAGGGAATAGCTAAACAAGTTGTGGTATATGATGGTGATGGAATATTATTGTCCTGTAAGAAATGAAAAAGCAGGATGATTTCAGAAAGGCCTAGAAAGACTTGTATGAACTGATGTATAATGAAGTGAGCAGAACCAAGAGAACATTGTGCACAGAGACAACAATATTGTTTGATGAAGAACTGTGAAAAACAACTATTCTTAACAATACAATGATCCAAAGGACTATTGATAGAATATACTATCCACCTCCAAAGAAAGAACTGATATTGATGCGACACAGACTGAAGCATGCTATTTTCATTTTCTTTCATTTTGTTCTTTTATTCAAGTTTTCTTGTACAAAATGACTAATATGGTAATGTCTTACATAATCGTACATGTATAAGCCATATCTGATTGATTACTGCCTCAGGGAAGGGGGAGGGGAGGGAGGAAAGGAGGGATAAAAGTTGGAACTCAAAATTATAAATTAAAATGTTTATTACTTTAAACATTTATGGAATAGAACAAGTATTTCCATGACAGAATAATAAAAAATAATTGCACATAAAAATATCTATTTTATAGTCAAAGAAACTGAGACTTGGAAAGGTGAAGGGACTTACTTATGGTCACATATCTAGTACATGTTAGTTAGTATATGAATCTTAAGTCCAAGTCCCTCTTTCCACTCTATTAACACTTCTTCTTGATTAAATACTTTAAGGTTTGTTATGCATACATGAAAATAGCCCACACTTGTTTGTACCCCTAATCTTGACAGCTAATATTTCCTTAATCCCAACCCAACATCTTCTGGCATTTCCTCTCTTAAATGCCTTCATTAGGCCCACCTAGAGTAGATTGGTCCTGGCCATATTAGGCTTTCTAGGGGTTTTTTGGCTTTTGGATTGTTTCTCAACCTGCCAACACCCAATTGGGGAACTGGTGATAAACTAGCACATTGATATGCTCAGGCTCATGCAGAGAGCTGAAGAGGGGCCATGTGTATAATTTATGAGGAATTCATTTGCTCAACATAAATCAGTTTTCTGAAACCTCAAGTCCTAATGCCCTCTTCCAGCTATAAACAGTTTTCAAGCATGTCAGCAAGAGCCTTCTTATTCCCACCTCCCTCCCCAACCCAGACTTTTGTTTGGATTTGTTTCTCTAATAAGAAACAGGATCTTTACAAGGGATAGTGAAGGGGTCTGGTGATTGAGATTGTTTTTCTAGCCCTGCCATTATATTGTATTGTTTCTCTTCCAATTTTGATGGTCCTTTGTTGGTATGGATATGTGTGTGTATTAAGTAATTATCTGAAGTGAGCAGAACCAGGAGAAGAATTTATATGTATACCACAGCATTGCAAAGGATAACAACTTGGAAAGACTTAAGAATGCTACTGTACACAGTGACCAATCATGACTTTAGGTGACTGATGATGAAGCGTGATTTCTACCACTTAGCAGAGGCAAATGGACCAGAAGTGACATACATTTTCAGAGATGCCTGACGTGTGAATATGTTTTACTTGACTATACTTATTTATCACAAGGAAGATGGGTTGCCAGGAAGGAGTTAGGGGCTAGTGATAGGGTTGAATGAGAAAAGGAAAAAGAAAAGAAAATCAATGAAACGTTAAAAAATACACAGAAGAGAGCAGAAGGAAATTCAGAAGAGGACTTAAGCAGGACAATTTTGTTAATTGTTGCATTAGATCATAACATATATTGAAAAAATCCCAAATTTCATGTAATAGAAGCTCACATGTTCTTTTTTGTATATTGAAATTGTCATATTTGTCAAGTCCATAAAAAAAGAAAATTAAAAACAAATAGCAATTGGATGCATTTCTAGACCAGATCATAGTATCACATGACTTAGAGAAGAAAGGGTCTGGGGCTTTTTCTTTCCCTGGAGCTGATCAGTCAGTCTAACTCCTTCCTCCTATTTTACAGAAGATTTTTGGTTCCCACTTGGTTTAGAGGGACAGAAGATCAGGTTGAGAGCTTAAGGCATGGCAGACGGGCTCTAAGCAGTGCTAACTGGAAGTAAAGATCCAGCACTGTGAATTTCAGTGTTCCAGACCCTGGTTTGTGTTCAGCTGTGTCTCTGTTCTAAGCCCTGCTGTGTGGGTGGGTGTGCACACACATGTGAGATGGGTAATGATCAGGGACTCCGGTTGGTATAAACAGGGTTTGGTATTTTTAGAAATAAGCTATGGAGACTGTCATTTGTGTTTATCAGTACCCATTGAGATAAAAGTCAGGGAGGTGGCTCAGCAAGAAATACTTGGGTAAACATCTAGTTGTGACACAGTACAGCCCAAGACATATGTCCTTTTGAGGGGGATTTGTGGGGGAGGGGGTCTGCCTAGATCGTTTCAATTTGACCAGTTTCAGCACTAAATCTGGGAGCTGCCTTTTCTGACTTGCCCCTTTGAAAATCCTCAGACTTATCCTAGCCTTGTCAAGTTTCCTCCATCAGGACAATTAAGGGGCCTTTCCTTGTTTCCTATAACCCCACCTGCTTAATGTGATCTCCTGATTCCTTGACTAATTTAGGGCAGAAACTCTCTGGCTGAATAGCTCAGTGTCTTGATTTCACTTCTTGAATGTTACATCTGCTTCATTTTCTTGCTTTGAATGTATTCCAAGAGGATACAGTAAATAAAGCCGTTAACACAGGAGCAGCAGCAATGCTCCCCATTTTGGGGACAAACCACTTTTTTTTTTAACATTGTATTATTTTTATTCCTTAAGCAAAACAGTTTTGTAAATGGAGGAAAAGAGAAACAATGATTGCATTTCCAGCAGGTCTCTTGTTTTGTTGCTTAGAGATGCTTTCATTCTTTCTAAGTATGCTATTTCCCCACCTTTGTCATCTCAGGTCCTTCTGTATTCCTACTGTTACTTCTTTCTGTTGAGGGGTTTAGTGGAAAACAAAGGGGAGCCCAGCAAGGCTACTTTTGCTCCCTGTTCTATACACTCAGAGACTTACCTCCCTGCATCTTGTAAATGCCATCCTCTATGTGTGGACAGAACCAGGTCCTGCTCTTCTACTTCACTGGAAGGGTGTGATGGGGTTTTAAAAAGAGCACCAAACTCCAATTCATAAGGTATAGGTTTAAATGCTGTCTATGGAACTTCTTAGCCAGGTGATGTTCTCAGCTGGGGCTCTGACCCTTGAACTGTAGTTTTCTTATTTGTAAAATAAAAGATGAGGATTATAGGATCTCTAATGTTCTTTCTTTCTTTTTTTCCCTTTCAGAATAATATTTTGTTTTTTAAAAAGTAAAAAAAAATTTAAAGTAATAAACATTTTAATTTATAATTTTGAGTTCCAATTTTTATCCTTCCTTCTCTCCCTCCTCTTCCTCTCTCCCTGAGGCAATCAGATATTGGGTTATATATGTATGATTATGTAAAACATTACCATATTTGTCATTTTGTACAATAAAACTTAAAAGAAAAAATGAAAGAAAGTGAAAAATTAGCATGCTTCATCTGTTCCATCAATATCAGTTCTTTCTTTGGAGGTGGATGGTATGTTTCATCAATAGTCCTTTGGGATTGTCTTGGATCATTGTAGTGTTGAGAATAGTCAAGTCATTCACAGTTCTTCATCAAACAATATTGCTGTCTCTGTGCACAACATTCTCTTGGTTCTGCTCACTTCACTGTATATCAGTTCATAAAAGTCTTTCCAGGCCTTTCTGAAATCATCCTGCTTGTTATTTCTTATAGCACAATAATTCTAATGTTCTTTCAATTGAGACTGCATGGCATAATGGGTAGGGGACCAGCCTTAGATTTGGTAAGTGTTGCATTTAAAACCTACCTCTGAAATACCAGCTATGTAATCATGGACAAGTCACTTAATCCATCATTATCCCAGCCAGCAATGAAGAGAAACATATCCCCACAGGTCACATACTGACTTAGAAAACCACAAATTAATATTATCTATGTTGTATTGTATTTTTCTAAAAACATTTCCTAATTACATTTTAACCTTTTTTGGGCCACGCTGTAAGTTTTGCTAGAAGCCTGATGGCTATGAGTTTGACACTCTGTGACAATTGCTTAAAATAACAAATTATAATGCCAACAGCAAAGGATAGGCTAGGAGAAGTGTACAGATGGTAGTGAATGAAAAGTTGAGATGTCCTTACCTTGGAAAGAAACTCAGAATTGAATATGTTTCCAATGGCAAATCTGTTATGTTAAGGCTAAAATTCTAGCTGGTCTGTCTAAAATATCTAATGAGTGGTTGCTAATAAATTATAAGCTTTAGCAAGAGTTAGGCTTTTAAGCATTTATTAAGGAGAATAAGAATTTGGTAAAGAGAGAGAGAAAGGCCTACATTCATCTATCTATTAAAGGGAGAGTGCATTTCTAGCTCCGCTCTCCGCCAGAGTCCCCAGGAAAAGACTGAGTCAGAGCGCCAGGCTCCCCCTTCTTCCTCCCACAAGCAAACATCACTTCCTGACGCCAAAGAAAAGACGCATGGTCTTGCCCTCAAAGGTGGCGTCATTCCAATTGTTACAGTTATGTTAAAACTCTTTAGTTGGTTAATTTCCTATGGTAGAGGCTGGCTAATCCAATGTAAATCAAAACATCAGAAATAACCCATTGTCCTCAAAAACTTTGGTTTCAGGGCTATAGTTCGTTTGAGTGACTTGATAAAAAAAAATCACACTATTTACACTTCAGGGATGTGTGTGTGTGTGTGTGTGTGTGTGTGTGTGTGTGTGTGAGAGAGAGAGAGAGAGAGAGAGGGAGAGAGAGAGCGAGCGCCTTAGAATAATATTGTATATTAGTTATAATATGTACACATTGTATTCTGTAACTGAGAGGTCATCTTGGCAGCTGATTGGTGATACACATTCAAACATATGCAGTACAATATCAGGGAATGTTTAGTCTATGGTGGCCGCCTCATTGTGACACTTTCTTCCACGCCTCATTGCTCTACATTAATTTTTGTATTTTATAGTTCTGAGGAAAGAGGTATCTGAGCAAAGGGCCCCTGGATTGCTAGAGAGGGTGTTTTGAATAGAGAACTCTCTTCCTTTCTGGGAAAATGTCTTCTTGCTTTCTGGAACAGTATGACCTTGCTGTTGTATCAGAGCCATAGCTAGGCTTTTTTTTTTTTTTAAACTTTGGATAAAAACATTTCCTTGGGAGAGTAAAGTGGTGGTGACAATGCAAAGGGTGGTAATGTGAAGAGGTGGAGCAGTTTGGATCATACTCTGAGAAACCAAGAGGAGCTACGAGGAGGAAACCGCACACCCTCTTGAGGTTGATGCCCTGAGGAAAAGCCCCATTTATTTTTCACTCATCTTAGCCCTGCTCTGTATTTTCGATAAATTTAAAGGCTATTAAGTCTTTGCTTCTCCTATTTCACTTCTTTTCCATCCTACCCTACACTGCCTGTCCTCTTCTTTCCCACACAGCATGCAACTTGTAGATTCTTCATTATTAGTTGCATTTCTGTATGATATTCAAACCACATTAACAACATTTTGGTTGCTAGGAAATAAATGACAACTCAAGTATTTGAAGCATATGCCCCTTTTAATCTCTATCCACACTTTCATCAATCAATCAAGAAGCATTTAATATGTGCCTAGTACTATGCCAGGTATCGGGGATACAAAACTGAAATATTCCCTGCCCTGTAGAAGCTTACATTCTACTACAGGACAACAATTCTGTACAGGCATATGCAAAATGAACATATGGTAATTTTTTCAGGGGAGGAAGACATTTATAAGTTTGGCTTGGATGGGATCAAGAAAAGTTTCCTGTTGGAAGTAGTGCTTGAGAAAAGTCTTGAAAGCAACTAGGGATTCTAAGATGTTGAGGGGTGGAGGGAGTGCATTCATAGCATGCCAGTGTGAAAACATCAAGATGAGAGAGCAAGTGTCATGTATGAGGAAAAATAAGAAAGTCAGTTTGATCGCATTGTAGAGTATGTGGGGTGTAATGTGCAATAAGGCTGAAAAGGTAGGTTGGGGCAAGGTTTTGAAGAATTTCCAATGGGAGCATAGTGGTTTATGTTGGATACTAGAAGTCATAAGGAACTAAGTTTACTGAGTCGGGGAGCAACATGATCAGTCCTATCTTTAGGAAAAACCCTTCATCAACTGTATGGAAATTGGGGTGGAAAGGGGAGAAACTGGAGGCAGGGAGACTAATTAGGAGGCTACTTCATTTGTTCAGGTGAAACCTGATGAGGCCTTGAACTAGGGTGGTAGCTATGGGAGTAAAGAGAAGAGGACAGGTGTTTGAGATGCTGTGGAGGTAGAAACAATGTGATTTGCTAGTTGATTGAATATGTGGGTGAGGAAGAATGAGGACTGGAGGGTGACACCATGGTTATGAACTTAGGTGACTAGAAAATTGGGGTACCCTCCAGATAAATAGAGAAGTTTGGGAAAGTGGCAGGTTTGGGGGGGAGAGAAAAGAAATTTTGGCTTATACATGTTGAGGTCGAGATGCTTTTGAGAAAACAGATGAAACTGTTCAAAAGGTGCCTGGGGATAGAGGACTGGGACTCAGGATAGAGATGGAGAGTGGGATAAGTAGTGCATAGGTCTGATAACAAAATGCATGGGAGCTATTTAAATCACCAAATGAAAGGGTAGAGAGAAAAGAGAAAAGAGTCTAGAGTAGAACCTTGGAGTGCACTTATGGCTATGAGATGTGGAGTGAAAGAAGACTGAAGAATGGTTAGTCAGAAGGATAGGAAGCAAGAGGAATCAGTGTCACCAAATCCTTCTCAAGAGAGGATCCAGAGGGTGAACACTGGTAACAAGTGTTGCGGAGAGGTCAAGAAGCATGAGGACTGAGAAAGGACCATTAGATTTGGCAATTAAGAAATTATTGGTAGTTTTGTAGAGAACTATTTAAATGGTTTGTGTTTTCTGTGTTTGAGATCTTGACCCATCTATTGTCTTGCTTTATTTTGAACTGGAAGACTGGAGGAGGAGAGCAAATCAAAGAAAACTGAGCCTGGGGTTGTTAAGCCATTTGAGCTGTTGCTTTTAGGTAGTTAACATTGTTTTCTTGATTGCCTAGAGTTGAGAAAGTTAATAATGCAGTTTAAACTTAAAAGTGTACCATACAGGGGGCAGCTAGGCGGCACAGTGGATAAAGCACCAGCCCTGGATTCAGGAGTACCTGAGTTCAAATCCAGCCTCAGACACTTGACACTTACTAGCTGTGTGACCCTGGGCAAGTCACTTAACCCCCATTGCCCTGCAAAAAAAAAAAGTGTGCCATACATATTTTTTGTTGTTGTTGAGAACTGGTTGTTTAACATTAAAGCATACTACTAGCTTTAAGTTTTACAAAATGCTTTCCATACTTTATCTGGGCTGCTAGGTGGCCCAGTGGATAGAATACTGGACCGGAAGTCAGGAAAACTCATCTTCCTGAGTTCAGATCTGATTTCAGACATGTACAACTCTGTGACCCTGGGGAATAATGGGTCAAAAGTCTTATTTTTTCAGCTAGTTTGTATTTTTTCTCACCTTAGTACAAGTAGGAGAGATATTAATCCAACTCAATGAATATCTGAGAAGAAAAAGTCTATGTCCATTTCCATCTAGAGCACACTTGGGTTGATTTAACTAACATTGTGTGGGAAGTATGGATTTATGTTTAGAAGACTCAGGTTTCAATCCTGGAGGAGCTGGGCAAGTCTTTTTGAGTCTAATTTCTTTATCTGTAGAATGAAAAAGTTGGATCAGATGACTTGGGAGGTTCCTTTGCATTCTAAATCTTATGAACTCTTGTTGTGGTTACTGAATGATTTAATTGTTCAATTGAATTGATTGACTAATTTGGCCAAAAGAGTCATTCAGATTGCTCTATATAGACATGGGAAGGCCTGGGTGTATTTAGAAGTTGCTTTGTATCTGAATATGGACATTAATCTGTGAGAATGACCTCTCACCTACTCCCATCCCTTGGTTCAAATTTTGTAGACTTGATACCAAACTTAAATTTAGGGATTTTTCTGATTCAAATTGCTGTTATTTACAGGCCCAGTGGAAAGATGGTGCCTTGAAGGTAAACAAAGGCTTTCACCCCACTGCTATTGGAAGTAACAGCCCTCCCTCTTGACCTTGTCTTCTTCTTAAGAAGGACCAGCTATAGACCAAGAGATGCCTATATGGGTGACTTTAATACCTCATGGGTCTATAGCTGAGTTAAGGAATTTTATTTTACACTAATGGCTCAGGAGGCCAAAAGAAGGACAACTGGGTGTCCAACAGGAACATAGAGATGGTTATTTAGTGGGTAGGGATTTGTGTTTGCTTTATGTTCTACTCCTTACCTCTGCATATAAAGTACCAGGAATTGAAGAGCTAGTAAATGATAGGGCTGATTCAGTAGACTTTCCAGAGTAGACAATGGGAGCTGGGTGGCAAAGTGGATAGAGAGATGAACCTGGAATCAGAAAGACCTGAGTTCAAATCCAGCCTCAGATGCTTACTAGTTGTCTTAGGGTGAGCCACTTAACCTTTTACTGCTTCAGTTTCCTCAACTGTAAAATGGCACCTACCTACCTGATATGGAGGTTGTGAGAATCAAAAGAGATAATGTCTGTAAAAGGCTTAGCACAGTGTCTGGCACATAGTAGTTGCTTAATAAATGCTTTTACCCATCCCTTTCCCTTCTGTTAGCTGCAAACTCCCAGTGTGTTTTTATTTATAGCCATATATTGTTGCTTTTTGGCTTGTGTTGAGCTCGAAGCCAACTAAAATCTCTCACTTTTTTTCATATGAATTACTACTATCTAGTCACATCTACCCTACTCCTACCCCTGTAATTATACAGTTTTTAAAAATTTTATATATATATATATATATATATATATATGTAACACTTTTGTGAAGGACTTTACCTCACTGTTAATCTTGTCTCATGGTTCTGATCTGCTGATATAGACAAACATGCATACATATATGTACACATAATGCATACATACACATACATATATAATCTTGATTCTATTATTCAGTCTATTGGCTATCCTTTCCTAGTGTGGTGCCACCAACAGAATTCATAAGCATAATTTCCATGTGTTTATTCAAATCACTGATAAAAATATGGAAGAGGATAGGGTCAAGGATGGAGCCTTCCTTATATGATTATAGAGACCTTGCCAGGCAAACATTGATCCAATAATCAACAATCCCTGGGCACATTTGTTTAAACAGAAAGGAATTTCCCACACTGTGTGCTGTCATTCAATCTACATTTTCCATTTTATCTACCAAGATAAAATGTAAAACTTTATTGGATATACTGTGTTTAGGTATTTTCCTCATCTGCTAAAGAAATGAACTTAGTTTGGCATGACTTATTCTTAATGAGTGAGTTAAGCTATCTAATTGGTTTCTATTGGTGACTGCTTTGTTTTCTAATTGCTCAAAACCATGGTTTTAATAATTCAGTTTAAAATTGAATGCTATGTAATAGGTTCCATTTTTGCCATAGGTATAACATATTATTGGTAACATACTCAATCTTCAGGTTTAGATCCTCTTTTTAAATGTAAAAGAATTAAAAAAATTATTTTCAATTTATGAAATAAAACAAGCATTTCCATAACATAGTAGAAACAATACAAAGATGATTACACATGAAATTGCAAATATAGTATGTACAACTTGCAATTTCTTTTAAATATATAAGAAATTTATCATGTACATTTCTTTTTTTCCTTCCCTCCCCCCTACCATAGAAATAGTTACCATTAAACAGAAATATATATGTATATGTATATATATATATCTGTGTATAATATATGTATACAAGTGCATACATACACATACATATATACATATATAAATACACACACATATAATATGTAAAATCATTCTATACATGCTTCCATTTATCAGTTCATTCTCTGGATACCAATAGTGTCTTCCTTCATATATACTTTGAAGTTAATTTGGGTATTTATAATAGTCAAAATGACTTAGTTGCTCAAATTGCTGTTACTGTATACAAACAATATTGTTTTTACTGTATACAATGTTCTCTTGGTTCTGTTCATTTTGCTCTTCATTTTTTCATGCATGCCTGGATCCTGACCTGCTCTCTGTCTGTCCCTTGGGCCTCTTTATGTTTTCTTCAGTACCCTGGTTCCCTATTATCTGAGCTATCAGACTATAGACTTTTTGTCTCAATACCTAGTATATGCCTAGTCTTCCCTGCCTTAGCTGATCTGCCTGAACTTTGACCCCTTGCTTGCCTTTACTCAGATATATGTTTGATCCTTTTCTAGCTTACTACTCTGGACTAAACTTTGGTCATCCTGATTTAAAGTATCTACCAATGAAACCCTCCCTCATATAGCTCAAAACTCAGCCTTGGTTCCCAAAATTCTCTGTCCCAACGCTATTTGAATCCTCAGATGATACAGTGAGTTTAAAGAGTCACATGTAAAAACTAAAGGAAGCAAAAATGATGAAATGATCCTTT
This sequence comes from Dromiciops gliroides, assembly GCF_019393635.1. Taxonomy (NCBI): domain Eukaryota; kingdom Metazoa; phylum Chordata; class Mammalia; order Microbiotheria; family Microbiotheriidae; genus Dromiciops; species Dromiciops gliroides. Next base: position 202,092,630 of record NC_057865.1, read on the forward strand.
CACTACATTTAATGCTTTCATCCTTCATAAATTTTAGATATTGTTTTGGATTCCACATTTTCCAAAGACTTTTGAAAACATCAGGATCCAAAGAAGAGTCATACAATGACTGGGAAAAACTAGAAATCAGGTCCTATGAGAAGCTAGAAGAAATAGGACTGTTTCTCCTGAACGGAAGATCTAATTTCTATCTTCACATACATGAAGGGCTATTTTACTGGACATGCTTGTGCATAGTTGTAAACCTTCTATTGGGAAAGCTGAGGCTGATAGATCTCTTGATCTCTGGAATTCTGAGCTACAGTGGGGCTAAGTTGAATGGATGTCCCCATTAAGTCTGGCATCATTATGGTATTAAGTCCCCAGAAGTGAGGGTGAACATGCCTAAAGAAGTGTGACCTTTCCCTGGTTTGAAACAGAATGAGTCAAAGTTCCCATCCCAAGCAGTGTTAGGATAGAGCCACGAGTGGCCTCTGAATGAGATAGGAAGATCCAGGCTCAACCCCCGCCCCAATATTTTATAGAATATAGTGTAGTGGTAGGTGATTTGTAAACAAGAACAAATTGTTTTACATTCCATCAAGGGATATTTAGGAACATAGGTTTAGAATTTAATCTTATCCTCTTAGTTTACAACTGAAGAAGATGAGGCATTGACCCAAGGCCATACAGGCATTAAGTAACAGAATGGGGATTTGAACCCAGATGTTCTGACTCCAAATTCAGTTCCTCCCCTTTCATACCATGGTAAACTAGACATAGTAAAGAATTTAGTTATAAAGGTTTTTAGATAGGGAAATGAATTCCCAGTAGAAGTTTATAATGCCCTTCCTGCAAGTTTATAGTCAGGTCTTAAGCATACTTTTTGCCTTTGAAGGTGGATATACTATTAGGTTCAGCATCTCTTGATTTTCAATGATTCTTCCATTACTGGGTATTTCCATTCTTATACTTGAGCTTGTTACCTCTTTGGGACACTCTCATACTTAAAGTATTTTACTCTGGATAACATTTTCCAATGACTTCATAAATACAACGGGTATTGTCTAAAGAGCTCTTATGCCTGAATTTCATTACCAGTTTTATGACTGACTCATTAAATGACTTTGGTTTTTTTTTGTTGTTTTGGAGGCAATTGAGCTTAAGTGACTTGTCCATAGTCACACAACCAATAAGTATCTGAGGCTGGATTTAAATTCATATCCTCCTGACTTCAGGGCCAGTGCTCTATCCACTGTGCTACCTAGCTGCCTCTACTAAATGACATTGGGAAAGTCATTTCTCAATCCCTATGACAGTTTCTTTATGGGAACAAAGATACTAATTGGCTTTTCACAAGCTGGGTAAAGATTAATGAATATTTTTATTATGTTTTAAATACCTAGGTAAGGAACCACTCAAAATGCAAAGTATAATTCTCTCTATATATTCACTTATTTACCTCATTCTGTTGCTTTACTCTTTAGATTCAGTCCTCAGAAGAAATTAATATGTTCTTATATATTTCTTGGCACTTAGATATATGTATTTAATTCTACATGTGATAGAAATTTCTTTTGTACTCTATGAATACCTTCCATGACACTTATAGGATAGCCTCTTACAATAACAGCTGAAATTTGGAAACAAATACAGTGTCTAGTTCAACAATGGCAACATCCAAGCAACTCCAAGAAAAGTAATATATCTTGTCTACACGAAAGCCACCAAGCTAGTTGTTGGGAATACAAAGACAAAAATGAAACAATCCCTGCTGTCAAGGACCTTGCATTCTGCTCAAGGGATTGTGGTTGTTCAGTCATTTTTCAGTCATGTACAACTCTTCATTTGGCAGGGGGGTTCTTGGCAAAGATACTAGAGCTATTTGCCATTTCCTTCTCCAGCTCATTTTACAAATGAGGAAACTGAGGCACACAGAGTTAAGTGACTTGTCCAGGGTCCAGCAACTAATAAGTATATGAAGCTGAATTTGAACTCAGGGAGTTGAGTTTTCCTGACTTCAGGTGCAGCACTCTATCTAACACGCCACCTAATTGCCCCTACTTTTGAAAGATAGAGCATGTTAATAGATCCATTTAGCCATAGCAATTAGAGCAAGGTGAGAGAGGAGGCATTATGAAAGATTTCCTCCAGGAGATGGTATGTGAGCTGGGATTCTAAGAGATGGAAATGAGAAAGGAGTACTTTCCAGAAATGATGGACAGCCTATGTAAAGGGAAGAAGTGGTAGATAGTATGTGGAATTTGGAGAACAGCAAGTAGACCAATTTGACCAGATCATAGAGGTAAAGATGAAGAGCATTACTAAGTCTGGAGAGGTGAGCTTGAGGCAGATTTTGAGGGTCTTGAAATGCCAAGCTGAGAAGGTTGCATTTTATTCTAGAAGCAATATGAAGCCACTGAAGGCTTTAAGCAATGTTTGCTGCATATAGAACCAAAAAGAGTGTTGGAAACCCCTTCAAGTTTATCTCTTTTTCATTCATTAAATCAATATGTATGTATGCAATATATTAAGGTTCTCTGTTAGATGCTGTGAGAAGTGGGAAAAGATTGTATAAGACACTGTCCCTACCATCAAGAGACACACAGATAAACTGTCATTTATATAAGTGCTTTAAAGTTTGCAAAGTACTTTACCTACATTCTCATTTGAGTGAGCAGCACAGTCATACTGTGAGGTAGGTAAAATAATATTATTACCTTTATTTTCCAGGCAAGGAAACTGAAGCCTCTATAAATGAGTGAATGTAAGTTCTATTTGAATATTGCCCTTCAAATATGCTGTATGTAAAACTCTAGTACAACCAATAATAACACACTTAATATATATTGAATGACAACAAAAGGGACAAAGATGAAGAGAAAAAGGATGATGAATTTTTTTCATTTGAATTTGAAAGAATGTAAACAAACTTTCCTGGTAAATATATCTAGAATAATTTAGAAGTCTTGCGTGATTAGTTCAAAGAGGCAAGGGAATTCAAAGGTAGAAAGGATTACTTCTAGTTAAGACAAGGAAAACTTTCAAGAAGGGAGTGGCATTTGAGTGTATGGGCAATAATCATCCTCTTTTTGTTGTGTGACCTGCCACTTCCTTTTGTAATCGCACTTCTCTTTGATGATATTCAATGTCACTTTGGTGGGCCATTTGTTATTGATAACATGCTTCAGATGACTTATATCTTATATCTGTCTTTTAAGTCATCTGCAAATTTTGATTCTTCTTAGATTACAATCTTCCTCAATTTGCACAGGCAGCATCAATAGAAGAATAGTGGGTTTAAGAAGATGGCTTTTTTTTTAGACAGAAAACATTGAGTTTTTAAAAATAAGTTCTCAAATGTGATCCATCTTGTTCTTTTCGTCCTATTCAGTTCAGGGTTTAGTTCATTGTCCATCAATAGTGTATGTCTAAGAGTATCTATCATCTATCTATATGTATATCTGTCTGCCTATTTTCTATTTATGTATCATGTATGTATCATCTATCTCTCTGTCTAAACAAACTTTAAACTGTACTAAGATTTTTGGGAGACCATGTATGTGTGTGTGTATGTGTTTATCTATGTATTGGTATATTTATATAGTGAATATGTATACAGATATGTATATATAGCATAGATTAACATATGTTTATATGTTTATATGTCTGTATATATCTATCTAGACACATGTGTGTTAAAGGCTCTCTAACTGCTTTTTATAGTTTGAAGAAGAGAATTCTTCATCAAATTGTTTTTTCCTGTGTGTATAGTTAAAATGAATGAAAGTGATTCCCTTGATCCCTCAATGGACTTGTGATTTCATCAATATGGGCATTCCCATCAGTGATGCAAATCACTATTCATACATTTTATCTTATTCTGTGCATATCCATCCATGTCCTTCTATAAGTTTTATGCAGGGGATCAATTCAGCATGCTCAGGGCCTTCTTTTAGCTCTCTTAACACCATGTGTCAACCAATGGAACATGTTCCATTGACCATTGCTTGCTCTCACTATATAACTGGACCCTGTCCTTTTTTGATCATTCAGTTTCTGATGATATCCTTCATATGGTTTCTCCTGTACAATATGTTGTAGCTTTCTTTATAAGGTTGTGTGAGGATCAAATGAGATTTGCAAATGGATTTTCAAATCTTAAAGTTCTATATAGATGTTAGCTGCTGCTGCTACTACTACTACTACCCACCATGCTCCTCTCCTTTGATTTTTGTGTGATTTTCTACAACTTTAATTTTTCAGACAATATAAAAGATGCGTTTGCCACTGTCAAGGAGGACCTCAAACACAGAGTTCAAATGGAAGAGAGAATTTGTATAAATGGTGATGTTCTCATTTGTAGATGACCTTGTGTTGATTGTATCAGGGCCTGAAACATTGCCAGGACTTCTGAATTAGATTCATAATCATTCAGAAAAATTTGGTTTAATAATCTAGTCAGGAGAAAGCAAGTAGTGTAATAATCCGAAGCCATGATACAGACTCGGATGAACACACAAAATCTGTCCATATGCTATAGCTTTTGCCTATAGGTTCTTTCTCATCTTGAGAAAGTTGTAGATATGTTTATATGAACTCTAGAGTCTGGCTCCAATGTGTATGTGTATGTAAATGATGATTTATTTGAAATTTCAAAGTAATTTATTACTAAAAGTTATTTGAATCTTCTCCCTAGGCTTACAAATTAAGTATTTGTGCAGAATGCCCCAGAATCAGGCTATTGCAGCATATTATCAACCTTATTCAGACATATCTCTTTGCCTAAATTAATTTATCCCTTTATCTTTTCGAACTCATCTTTTTTCCCCTCTCTTCCTACCCTTACCCCACACGCTACTTTTATTTCACTTGTCGTGTTTCTTTTCCTGCGCAATATTTCCTAGGTTTATTTTCTTGTCACAAGAACTCCACATCAGCCTCCTTTTGATATATTTCAGTGCCTCTTTTATGACATATTTAAGTCTAGAACCTTCTTAGTAGTACTCTCTGGGGACCCCCCTGTAAATATAAGGCCCCAGAAACAAATTTGGACAAGCACCTAATGAGCTGCCTGGACAATAGACCAGAATTCAAGGCTGGAAGATTAATTGCATTCTCTATTCTGTCACTAATTAATAGTGGGATGTCATACATGTGTCTGTTTGCTCATCTCCTATATTACAGTAGCTCCATCCTAGTCCCTTACTCAGGAGCAAGCCAGGGGCTTAGGGAATATACTTTAGCTGCCATTTAGTGCCCTAAAAGTCAAAGCTAGAACAATCAATACTGGGTAAGTCTTTATTTCATGTGAGTTCATTAAATCTCCATCAATAAGTTAGGAAACCCAGATTTTAGTCTCCCTAGTGCCTAAGTGACTTCCTGGTAGTAAGTAAGTCCTTTAAAGAGGTGTAATACATCTTGTTGGATATTATAGTGTATAATTTAATGCATAGATATAATAGTGTCCTAATGAAAGGAGTTAATTGAACTCTCTAATGTACCCAATGGATGGTTGACTCAGTGGGGAAAGCAGAGCCTTGTCAAATTTTACCCCTTACCACCCGCCATACTCTTTCCTACTACCTGTCCTGAAAGTCCCTTTCATTAGAGTAACTCATGTGGGTTTGAGAACAAAAGCAGGCATGTTGTCTCCAGAAAGTGGCTTTTACAATTCACATATTACCAGGGAAGGTAGGAAGAGCCCCAGGGTTCTCCTCTACATCGTTCTCTCATTGGAAAATAAACAGCAGTACATTTACCTCCTACCAGACCAACCTACCTGCCAACCTGCCAACCTTCCCATCTAATTGAGAGTTTGTGAGATAAAGGCCTTGGCTTTTCTGGGTTAGCAGCATTATGCTCAGTACAAAGCCCTGTTGTTAAACAGCTTGTGGGCATCTGGAGGAATTCCAGTGATCTGCTTTTTGGGGGTGGGGTGGGGTGGGAGGGTGTTCTCTGTTAATGAGAATTAGGCCTATTCAGAGATAGACTAAGTAGGCTGTGTATATGTGTATCTGGGTTTAGGGGGGTACAAAGGTGATCTGACTCCCACACAGACTGAAATCTCCCTGATCATGGAATGATTTAAAAGCTCATATAGATCAATTGAGTTCACGTGAAGCAAGAGCCCACTCTGAGAAAGCCATTTTCAATGACCTTTGGGACTCAGCATAAGAGGTTTGCAGTGATTGACTTTCACATAAAGACACCACCAAGATCTCCATGTGGAACGCAGCAATTCTGAATAATCTGAAGTTGTTTTTTAAAAGAGAGATCTTTGAGAAATGAAGCATATATTTCAAAGTTTTATAAATAAAATTATTTTATTTGAATCAGGATTTATTTTTGTTTTATTTTTTTGGTCGTGGGGTTTTGTATATGAGTGACTGTAATAGAGCAAAGTATATAACAGGACACGTAGCCATTGTGCACTTCTATAAATTGCAGGTTGAGTCAGAAATCTAACCAGACCTATAGAGCCTTAAACATAAAACTGAACCATTGTTTAAGTCTGAAGTATAACCAGACCTAAACAAAACTGTGGGGGGAAATTGATCTTTAATGTTGCTCTCTCCATACCACTGCCCTGGATGCCCCATGCATCATGTAGACTTTACTCTCTCTGCCCTTGCTCTTCTTCCCTTGTGGTCTCCCTCCCAGTGCCATCCCCTCTCTGGTCTGCAGGCTATGGTTTTGTCCCCAGCCACCCAGGGCTTATCCCTGCTATGCTCTTATTCTCTGTCTTGATATTCAGCTATTTGTCTATCCCAAGGTGAGAGCTAGCTAATCCTAGAAATGTAATGGTGCTAATGTACAGATTGGGAGGAGGACCCCAGGCCTTTCCTTTGTCCCTCAAGTAATTTTTGTGCATTTGAAAAACAGCTTTCTGGAGACAATATGCCTGCCTTTACTGTCAAATCCACATGAGTGACTCTAATGAGAATCTTAGGTCAGAGAGCTGAGGAAAGTGGCTTGGCAGGTAGTCAGGGTGGAAAGAGGTTTGGGGGCAGCTGGAGCCTTTCAGTCTCCCTTAGATCACCTATGTAGACAGCGAACCACTATGCCTAGCATACTCCAATGAGATCAGATTTTTAGGTCAATTGGCATTTGGAGAAAATATCAGTAAACTGGACTTATCTGCATTTTCACAGCCTAACAAAGCTGCTTATAAGGTTGTATTCAAGCTTAAAAAAACAAAACAAAACAAAACTAATGTGTTTTTAAATTGCCAAACCATCTCTAACTTAGATTCTGCTCTTGAGAAAGGAGATCACTTCTTTCTACCAAGGTCATTGACTGACTAAGCTTTCAGTTTTCATCTGTCTGGTCACCAAGGGTTTTAATTAATTTAATGGATTGCAGTGTCCCATGAAGGCAGGGATAGTACCTTAGGTAAAGTCTGTGTCTCCTTCAGTGGCTACACAACACATTGTACACAGTAAACATTTAATAAAATTTTGTTGAATTGTTTATCATAGCATGTATTTGCAATGAGCATGAGGTAGAGGAGCTTAGCTGATGCAGTACATTGGAGGTGTTACACCAGGTGGGATATCTAGTGGCCCTTGAGAAAGTTGAGAAAGATATGTCTATATGGACTCTAGAGCCTGACACAAATTTGAAGCCGTATATATGTATGTGTATGTGTATGTGTAAGTGTATGTGTATGTTGTATACTCTGACCATAATGATCTTCCCCTTGTGAGACTGTCTGTGTAATGGCTGAGAGAGTTTAAGGCTCTAAGATAATTGCAGTGGCCTGAGAAGTTTGGTCTAGGATTTTTCCTTACCACCCCCTGGTTGGGGCCTTATTTTCGAGAGCAGTCAACTGGTTTGAAGACATTAGACTGGATCTACTCTGAGACTATCAGTGTGCATCAAGGCCCATTCTGCTGTAGTTGCTGAGCTGATTTTCTTGCAAGGTGGGAAGAGAGAGAGTGAACCAGATGAGATTTCATGGTTGGGGAATAGTGTGGCTTTAGGAGTTGTTCCTGCATAGCTTTCATTTTTTTTCCTGGATGACTTTCCTTAAGTATTACTACATTCTCCTGGAGTAGGGAGAGACTTGTAGTAGGCAGAACAGATAGCCAGTCGGCTACTGCAGTAGTGCATGTGTAAGGTGATGAGGATCTAGACCAGGGTGGTAGCAGTGTCAGAGCATTTGTGAGAGATGTTGGAGTTGAAGTGTTGTACTCTCAAATGAAATTTCTCTTGTCACTTTTTTTCCTCCTAAGAATGAAACAAGAGAGTTCTGGGAATAGAGCTGAGTGAGAGGCAATCTAGAGGTAATTCTCCCCTCTATCACCTCAAATAAACAAGTGAAGAAGTGCCAAATGTAGCAAATTCTGGATAGAAATTCAATGACAGGAAGAAGAAAATATAAAGACCACAGCATAATTATTACATTAAAAAACTGTAATCCAACTCAGGGGCTGCTCCGAGTGCTCTGACCCCCTGGCTTCACTGCCTCTCCCAAAGCTCACAATGGAGCTTTGTTTTAGGTATTGACTTTTGGAATTAACCCCTTGGAAGTGTCCCATGGGACACTCTGATCCTAGAGCATCTAAAAATCCTTGAATCAGACCAGGGAAAGAACTGGATTGTCAATGACTAAGGTTATAGAATAATTCTTATTGAACTTTGCTGTCTTCATCCACAATTAACATTCTTGGGAATGGATTCTAGGGAATAACATAACAGAATGGGGAAGGAGTAAAAAGGGCGGAGGGGGGGGAAGGAAAAACAAATTTTTTTGGAAAGTGGAATTACAAATTAATTGCACTGATAAGCAGAATTGATGGAGGAGGCAAGGAACATAAGATATAGAACTCTTATCTGGACAGGAAAAGGGAAGAGTAAAACAATACCCAACAACAAAAGAGAGGATGAGAATAACAATGAAAGTAAGTTCAAGGAAAGTGGGATTGGACAGAATAATGGGAAGGATGGTAAATTTGGGAGAGAAAGAGGTTCAGATTAATATAAGGAGAACAAATGGTAAGGACTAAATCCTCACTTTTTAAAAAGGGAGTGAAATATATTATATACATATTTTTGTATATCTGGAATAAAATGCAAACCATAGCCATATATCCATAAATGTGAATGGATTAAATTTCCTAATAAAAAGAAAGAGAATGGAAGAATGTATTTTTAAAAACAGTTTGCTGCAAACAAGAGTCCCATTTTGAGTGAAAATGAGCATATGGAGTAAAATCTATTACACTTCAGGAGACTATAAAAACAGTACTTGAAATCATGATCTCACATAAAGGCAACAAAAACATTTGAGCATGTCAAAAGGGACAAATGCAGAAAATGACATTATGCTTAAGGGTAGCATATTCAATGGAAAATAACAATATTAAGTATATATGTGCCAAAAGGCAGAGCAGCTAAGTTCTTAAAAGGAAATATTGTCTTCCTCATTAGAATGTGAGCTCCTTGAGGGAAGGGACCATGTTTTTGCTATTCTTATGAAACAATGGCACATAGTAATTGATTGATAAATGCTTATTGATTGATTGACTGTCTGATATAGACACAACTACAAAACATTCTTTTTTTTTTCCCTGGGCAATTAGGGTTATGTGACTTGCCTACAAAACATTCTTTAAAAAAATAGGGGGAGGCTTGAATAATTAGAGAAATATTCACCTTTCATAGTTTGTACCATGCCCATAAAATAAGTTTATTGCTAAATTAATTCGTCCTAAACTTCCTCAAATAGTTTAAAGATTTATTGCTATGCCATTTAAATTGCATAGGGAATACTTTATAGAACTAGACAAAACACTAAAGAAAAGCTCATTTGGAAGTACTAAATATCTGGAATCTTCAAGGGAAATCATAAGAAATGTATTAATGAATGTTATTCTGGTCTGGGCTGACTCATGTCAGTCCCCTGGTAATTTAGGCTTGTTATGGAATGAAATAAACACTAGTAGGTTATTCAATAGTTAACAAAAGGAGATCTACTTAGTCACAGCAGGAGAAGGATATTTAACAAAAATAGTCATTGAGAACCCTTTGAATGGATTCATCTGAGGAAAGCTCCCATCATGATCCATTAACCAATCATCTGAGAGCCTATCCAGCTCTTCATGGCTACTTTGCACTCAGGAAGTAATGTCAACAGCCTGAATCCTTAGTCCCTTGTGGAATGTCTCAATATCTCTTAAGGAAGAACTAGCCTAAATAGAAGGGGGCGGGGGAGGAGGGGAATGGTGGACATGGGGGAAGGTTATTATATTGTTCCTATCATATTCCATACCTAGGAAGTGAGGTCCTTAAGATCTTCTAGAGGGTGTTCTGACACTACAATGACCTTATTTGTGGCTATTACTGGTCATCCCTGAGCTCCGGTGTTTAAGAATCCTGATACAGGTAGTCTTCAAGCAGGAAGAGAGAAGAGCAAAACAAAACTATGTAATAGCTCCTTGACTGAATATGGGAGGTCTAGACAATAAGGTCTGTATGTTGAATGATGCCAGATCTTTACATTTCACAGTGAGTTTCTCAATGTAAAAAGGCGACTATAAGCAGTAATGGGGTTATAGCCAAGATGATGGGATTGCCTTTATAGTCACTGATTCTTTCTTTCTTTATTTTTGGTGAGGCAATTGGGGTTAAGTGACTTGCCCAGAGTCACACAGCTAGTAAGTGTTAAGTGTCTGAGGCCGGATTTGAACTCAGGTCCTCCTGAGTCCAGGGCTGGTACTCTATCCACTGTGCCACCTAGCTGCCCCCATAGTCACTGATTCTTATCACAGGTCAGGATGATATTGTGGGTGATGCCAAATTTTTGTATTCACAGTGGATCTTTCAATATCAAAAAGTGACCATAAGCAGTAGTGGCACCAGGAACATCAGGGCTATAGCAAAGATGACGTCACTTCCTGCGATCCCCATCACAATTAAGGGAGAATTGCCCTGTACCATCCATCACCCCCTTAGTTTTCCCTGTCTAAACATCCTGGTCCCTCTTTTCCTTGGGGGATCCCTAGAAGGAGGAATCAAGTATAAAACCTTTGCTTTATGAGAGGCCTCTGAGGACTGTTCCCTCCTTCAATAGGGGACACTTACAATAGTTAGACACTTATACCTCTCCCTTGTTTCCGTAAAGGAAGCTCCTTCCCAACAAAAGCACCCCTTGGCTCTCCAAGCCCTTCCTGGGGAGGAGTGAACTGTAAAGTGAACACTGAGTACTGGACTGGCAGCAATGTGGAGAAGCCGATCAGTAATTATATTACAGTAAGCAATGGGCTACAATGGGTCTGTCTTTTGCCACTGGATACATCACTGCCAACTTTTCTGCCCTGAGACCACCAACCCATCGTCTACTACTTTTTTTTTTTTTTTTTTTTTAGGCAATGGGGGTTAAGTGACTTGCCCACGGTCACACAGCTAGTAAGTGTCAAGTGTCTGAGGCCGGATTTGAACTCAGGTACTCCTGAATCCAGGGCCGGTGCTTTAACCACTGCGCCATCTAGCTGCCCCTCGTCTACTACTTCTAAGGCCCACGTCTACCCTCTGCCCACTGTTATTACTAGAGCCTGAGGCTGAGTCCGCTGCCTCTGTCTATCCATACAGTCCCTTACCTCCCAGGTTAGTGCTTCTTGGGCCTGCAATTGTGCCCATTGGGGCCCTCATCTATGCCAGGGTCAGTTGCTATGCCTACTATGACATAACTTAATTTACCTCTTTGCAGAAGGTTGCTGGGGGTTTCAATACCACTGCTCTCCTGTGTTTGCATTAGTGGTGTTGGTGCTGCTTCTGCTGGGGCCTATGCTAAGGAAAAGGCCAACGTGCAACCCCCAAAGCAATCAAGCCAGAGGCCCACCTAGGCCAGTGCATGTGCTCTACTTTCCATATGCAGGAAATGGCCATTTTTCTGGGGTTGGAGAAATACTTTTGGGGCCTGAGTTCTGTGCTTTGTCCCCAGTTTGCAGGTGATGGAGGAAGCTCTTTAAACCGATGCAGCACCCCTGTCCATCTTCAGGCAATTAAAAGGGTACATTACTGGCACATTTGTCCATATTCTCAATTCCGGAAATGTCTCTGTGCTCCCAAGGGAGAATTTAGCTTTGTCTTTTCAAACATCTTTCTTGGTGGTTTGTGCTAAAGAGTCACAACAACATTTCTGTGTCAAAACTGTGATTGGTCTTAGAATTCCAAATGAAAAACAAGTAAACAAAACTCAGCTTCTTCAGTCCAGTTGTTAGAAAAGCCTCAAATTCTAGGATTCTTCCATGGTTTATATTCTCACACCATTGGGGTCCCTCATGACATCCTTCAATGATTGACCATGTCCATAGAAGTACTAGTTGACTGGGATTTCCACTGTCAAGAATCTTGTGATGATGGAGGGTAGTGTCAGCTTTCCTTGTCTCTCAAATACCAGAGAAGAAGAGGTTGAGTCATCAGGGAGATTAGGTTGGGGATCCAGGGCAGTAAATACCTGGTGATGACATCTTCCAAGGCCTGACCAAACAATATTAGTATACATGTACCAAATGGCATACCAAGTACTTAAAATATAAGTGAAATTTAAAAATACCATTCAGTGTCAGGGTAGATGATATTCAATCAGAAGATACTCTGCATGTAGAACTTGATTCCTAGTTGGTCCTGGGGTCTGGCCTGAACAGTATTTACATTGCCTAGAATATTAGAGTTCTGCAGGTTATAGTTTACAAAGCACCAGATTATTAACTCAACTATGGTGAAATAATACAGGGTTCCATTCTCAGGCCAAGATCCTTCCCATGTATTCTGGGTCCAACATACTTCAGTGGCATTCAATTTTAGCTTTCCCATCTGCAAAATGAGGGGAAAAACAACAAAACAACTTGCCAATCAGTCATGTTGTAAAGATATTGGGCAAATATTCACAAAGGACTTTTAGTTGTTGTCATTTTTTATATGGGTAGTCATTTGGAATTTCATTTAGCTAGGATTCCAGTGTATCCTTCTATCTCTTGGTTGTACTATATCTAAATCAGTAAGAGTTAGTATTTTACCAACTTAGAACAAAGTACAAAGCTTTTTACACCCCTCAACTCCCATATCTATTCCTCATCTCATAAGTTTAATTACAGAATGGAGACATATAGAAGACTCATTTACCATCCATGTCATTGGAATTGAGTGAGAGTAGATAGTGTTTCAGGGTCTTGACCAAGCCAAAGAGACAATAATCCTCCTAGTTCTGATGGGTTCTCTTTTTATTTTTGCAACTTAGTCGGGACTGAAGATTAATGGTCCCTCATTTTCTAGTTATTTGGTCTTTATCAAGTAGAGAATATGACATTTCTGCTCCAGGTTTTGTTCTGTGAATTTAAGGCAGGTAGGGGATGATGGTGGTAAAAATTCACTGGGGATGCAGAGAGAAAACTAATAAAAAGCCAAATTTTCATTTATCAGTGGTCAGGGCTTTTGCAAGCAACTTGGATAATCCACATAATTCAAGAAAGCAGTTTCTCTAAGAAAGAGTCACTGAAAAGTGACAGGAAACATCAAGGCTGTAGAAAGAAGGGTATTTGCAATTCTTCTCTCCCTTTTGCCTTGACATGAATGCCTGCTGCTGCTCTCTTTGATTTTACTTATATCTGGGAAGAGTCTAAAGAGAGCAATGGTGCTGCAGGATGATGACCAGCTTCATACACTTCACTCTTATGGTTGCCCTACTTTAGGAATCCCTGGATAGCACCAGGTTGCTTGGGCATCTTCCTGGTAACCAGTGGAATAACCTACTTGTTTCTAGAGATGAAGATCATAGAAGTGGAAGGAGCCTTAGACATCACCTAAAGGATTCCCCATATTTTTTCCTAAAGTACAGGTTAGATCCTCAATCTGTCTATCTGTCTTCCCTCCCTCTCCCTCCCTCCTTCCTTCCCCTTCCTCTCCCTCCTTCTCCTCTCCTCTCCTTCTTTCTCCCCCTCCCTCCTTCCATCTCTCTCCCTCCCCTCCTCTCCTCTCTCTCTCTCTAACACACACACACACACACACACACACACACAAGTGCACATATGAACACACACACCCTTCCCACTCAATAAACTCCAATGGCTTCGTATTGCCTCCAGGAATAAATACAAAATGTTTTGTTTGGCAAAGTTCTTCATAACCTAATTCCTTCCTATCTTTCAAGTCTTCTTATACTTTACTCACTGGCATGTACTCTTCAATCCAGTGATAATGTCCTCTTGGGTGTTCCATGAACAAGACAATCCACCTCTGGCTTCTGGGCATTTTCTCTGGCTCTCTCCCATGCTTGGAACACTTTCCCTCCTCAACTCTTACCTCCCTGACTTCTTTTAAGTCCCAACTAAAATTCCACCTTCTAAAGGAAGCCTTCCCCATCCCTTCTTAATTCCAGTGCCATCCCTCTATTAATTATTTCTATTCCTTCTGTATATCGCTTGCTTTGCATATATTTGTTTGCATGTTGTCTTCCCTATTGGATTGTAAGCTCCTTAAGGGCAGGGACTCTCTTTTGCTTCTTTTAAAAATTTTATTTAATAAAGATAGATTGATTGATTCATTTTATAAAAAAGAAAAATAAGGCCCAGTGATGTGAATGACTTGTCAAAGCTCAGTCAGATGGTAAATAGTAGAGCCAGTTCCCCAGACTTCAAATTCAGTGCCCCTTTCGCACACCATGTAGAACAGTGACAGCTAGTTTCTCCTTTTGCTTAATTTTTTGCTTCATTCCTTGTTGTTGTTAGAAGATATCTACCTCAAATATGTGAAGACTTCTACCAGGAAAATGGGTGGATGAGAACAATTTGTTCCAATAGCCACGAAGGTGGCCCATTCCTTAGTTAACCACCAAACAATGCAGAAAATCGTTTCTTAGAGATTTTCTCCTAGAATCTTGCCTCTACTATTTCTAAACTCATCCTAGTGATTTAGCATTAAGAGCTAAAATCCACCCTTTGGGAAAACTTTCTCAGTATCAAAGTTTGTTGTGGTTGAGTTGTTTAAATTGTGTCAAACTTTCTTAGTATCAGAGTTTGTTGTTGTTGAGTTGTTTTAGTTGTGTCCTTCACGATACCATTTGGAATTTTCTTGGCAAAGATACTGGAATAGTTTGCTATTTCATTCTGCAGCTCATTTTACAGATGAGGAACTGAGGCAAACATGGTTAAATGACTTGTCCAGTGTCAGACAGCTAGTAAGTAACTGAGGCCTCATTCGAATTCATGAAGATGAATTTTCCTGATTCCAAGACCAGGGCTTTATCCCCTGTGCCACATAGCTGCCCCTAGATATGCACTTGATTTAGCCCATCATCCATCTTCATTATTGTCATCATTGTCATCGTCATAATTATCATTGTCATCAAATATGTATTGAACACCTACCATGAACAGGGCCAACATATAAATGGAAATTAACCAAAGAGAAGAGATGCTCATTCATTTATCTTCCCAATTAAAATAGAAGTATTTGAGGGCTGAAACCATGCCTTATTTATTTTTGCGTCTCTCTCAGCTCTGATCACAGTGCATTACACACAGAATAGGTGTTTAATAACTTGTCTTTAAAAGTGCCATCTGCTGTACGGGTTGCGAAGGAAATGCAAGTTCACTCTTCACCCTTCTGAGAGTTTACAATTGAGAACAAAAATTTTCACAAGCAGACATTGTGACCTGGATCCATGTGAAGCAATAGGACACCAGCCCAGCCAGTCCTGATTCCATGGGTGAGCTTCTTGCTTCCTACCAAATTCGTGGTTTCCCTGAGAACCAGCAACCCCCTTTTTTTTTTTTTGTAGGGCAACAAGGGTTAAGTGACTTGCCCAGGGTCACACAGCTAGTAAGTGTCAAATGTCTGAGGCCGGATTTGAACTCAGGTACTCCTGACTCCAGGGCCGGTGCTCTATCCACTGCGCCACCTAGCTGCCCCAGCAACCCTTTTGAAATGGGGAAGAGGGCTTCTTTCCACAGCCCACACCCACCCCAGGAAAGCTGAGCCATTTGACAAATGGAAGTCATCTTATTCACCCAGGCTATTGGGCAATTTGGCAGTGGGGACTCCCTAAGTCAGAGCTATGGGACTAGTTGTGAGATGAGACTTTATAGTTCAATAACACTGAGACAAGAGCCAAAGCTCACGTATACCCTATGGAAAATATTCAGCTGGGTGCTGGAGGATGGGGCTTTGGATTGGTTTTATAATTTAAAAATTGGGCTTTTCTTGTAGGGTGATTATTTTCTGCTAAGAAAAGCCATTGGTGACACAATGCAAATTGCTTCACCTCTGTGGCACTGTTCCAGACTCAAGTGCATGATTTCGACAGAGATCAAAGTTTTCTTTCCTGGATCTCTTGGCTGGTTCAGTTGTCTTGTTACAAGCAGGATTCAGGGAGGAGAATGCTGGATTGGAAGGAAGGCCTGGGTTTCAATCCCAGTGCTGATACATAGGAATGCGGTGATCCTGCGTGAGTCATAGCTTCAGAGAGCCTTGGTTTCCTCAACTTGGCTTTGCTTTCTTTAGTGATGAGTGTTATTCTTCACCCCAGGAATGAGGAGAGTCAGATGGAAAGCCAGTTTGCATGCTTAAGTTATTATTGTTTTGTTTAGTTTTTTTTCCCCTAACTGGTAAGAGTTGTATCACAACTAGTTATGTGAGATAGGCCTTTAGTCATCCCCGAACTGGTCATCCATAAAATGACATGACAATGCTGCTATCCTATCTTGTGGAGAGAAGGGAGCAAAGAAATCATGGCATGATAACACAGAGGAAGGAAGCCGGAGAGAATCATAGAATCATAGGATTTAGACTAGCAGGGACCTTTATGGATCCTCCTTTTAAATTAGGAAATTCACACTCAAAGATGTTAAATGTTTTATTCCAGGTTACATGAGTACAGAGTAGGTCAAAAGTCATGATGTTTTAGGGGCAGCTAGGTGGCACAGTGGATAGAGCACTGGTCTTGGATTCAGGAGAACCTGAGTTCAAATCCACCGTCAGACACTTGACACTTACTAGCTGTGTGACCCTGGACAAGTCACTTAACCCCTGTTGCCCCGCAAAAAAACAAAAATAAAACAAAAACAAACAAAAAAGTCATGATGTTTAATTACTTTTTTAAGTCATTAAAAATTTGTTTTGCCATCTACAAGACTTGATTTTTCATATGTAAATTCATTTTCTATATATACTGTATATAATGCTATGGTATTATAAATTAAAAGCAAAAATAAGGGAGTTATTAAATATTGAAACCGCTTTGTGACTTTTGACCCACCCTATAACAAGTGCTAGATCTGGGATTTGAACCTTAGTGTCCTGATTGTAATTCCATTCCTCTTTCTACAACACCTCAAGTAAATAGCACTGAATAGAACCCGAGAGACCATGTATCTGTCATAGTGGAAAGAAAGAATGCACAGGGAGTCAAGAGATCTGTATTTGAATCCTAGTCTAATACTTGCTAACTCTTTGTGAGACCCTGTTCAAGTCACTTCGCTTGTCAATTAAACCTCGGTTTCTACATCTGTAAAAGGGGGAATCATACTTTTACTACCTACCTCACAGAGCTGTTGTGAAACAGATGTTAAATTAAATCTTAGCAAATGTTAAAATTACTATATAAATATGAGTTGCTATAACAGGAACAAAATTACTCTCTTGAAGTAAGAGAGGCTGCTAAGGTCTGAGGATGTGGGACCAGCTCAAGCCATTAGGATGGGAAAGAGCTGAGTGGGAGGAACACAAAAACAATCAGAAGAAAGTTGGAAGAGAGGAATAAAAATTTTGTGCTGGTACAAAGAAGGAGAAAAGCATTTATCAAGGGCTTACTATGTATAAAACAGGCAGGTAGGTGGTACAGTGCATGGAGTGCTGGGAGTGGAGTCAGGAAGATTCACCTTCCTGAGTTCCAATCTGGCCTCAGACACTTAGTAGCTGTGTGACCCTGGGCAAGTCACTTAACCCCATTTGCCGCAATTTCCTCATCTGTAAAGGCAAACCACTTCAGTGTCTTTGCCAAGAAAATCCCAAATAGGGTCACAAAGAGTCAGATATGACTGTACAACCAAAATGTATAAAACGCTGTGATAAACACTAGGGATTCAAATTGAAAATCAAGTCAGTCTCTGCCCTTAATAAGCTCACATCCTAAGGAGCAGAGACAGCACACATTTTTCAGTGGCAAGTCAGATGGAAAGGCCCTTAGAGTACAGGGGTAAGTAGATGGTACTGCCCCTTCTTTAGTGTTATTTCCACTAACAAAAAGCATCCTCTTCTGATGTTGAACCATCTGGCGGCACCATTTTCTTTGCTTTCAGTTGCTGTAGCTGCTGCGTCATCTGCAGAAGCAGTTGTCAGGTTGCATCTCTTCAAGGGTTAATTTTTAGGTGGTGAGTCTGTGCTAGAGGGAAGGTGAGTGGTCTAGGGACAAGGGGAAGTGCTATTATTCCTGGAACTCTTGGATTCAAAGCCCTGGGTTGTCTCCATCTGGGTCTGAGAGGTGGTGGAAGTAGTTTGACCTACCTCGTACACACCAATCCTGTCTCTCTTGCTGCTTCAGCTAGGCTGGATTGCTTACCTTGTGGTTGGAAGTTAGTAGGCAGCTGGTAGGACTGCTTGGCCTCTTCTTCACAGGGTTTTCTTCCCTGGAAGTTGGCTACAGGAACTGAGGTGGAAGAAGGGCCATTTTCCTGGAGGTGCTGTTACTTCTAGGGTTCTGAAGCTTACTTGTCTATTGATGGCAGTTGGTCAGTGACTGGGGCAGCTAGGTGGTGCAGTGGATAGAGTGCTGCACCTACAGTGAGGAAGACTCATCTTCCTGAGCTTAAATCTGGCCTCGGATGTGTACTAACAATGTGACCCTGGGCAAGTCACATAACCTTGTTTGTTCCTCATCTGTAAAATGAGGGAGAGAAGGAAATGACAAACCACTCCAGTATCTCTGCCAAGAAAAACCCAAATGGGGTCATAAAAAGTTGGACACAACTTAAAAATGACTAAACTGGGGGGCAGCTAGGTGGTGCAGTGGATAGAGCACCAGCCCTGGATTCAGGAGGACCTGAGTTCAAATCCGGCCTCAGACACTTTACACACTTACTAGCTGTGTGACCCTGGGCAAGTCACTTAACCCCAATTGCCTCACACACACAAAAAAATGACTGAACTGAACTGATCTAGTCAGTGATTAGTGGTGGTGGTGGTGAAGGCTCCTATACAGGAGTTGCTCAACTTGATGATGACTACAGGGGCCAGGCAGACAGCAGGGCCAGTGATTTGGGGTGGGGTGGTGCTGTGGCTATTCCTGGAGCTTTTGGACTAGTAGTAATGTTTACCTTCACTACCTTCAGAGTTCAGTTCAATTGCCGCCTTCTACAACAAGCCTTTTCTGATCTCAACCCACCCCATTCTTAGTGCTTCCCTCTCCTTGCTGAAATGATGTATTTATTGTATATATTTTGCATTTACTTATCAGTGTTCATGTTGTCCCCTCACTTCTTGAGTAGAATGCATGGGACTCGAGTGCATTTTTGGTTTTGTCTTTGTATTACGAGGGCCTAACTCATGCTTGGCTTATAGATAGAAAGCATTTAAAAAATAACCTGTTGAATAGAATTGAGTTCAGATCATAATTAGAATGAGTGAGGATCATAGAATTGGAAAGATCTTCAGAGATTATTCTAATCCCTTCAGTTTAAAAGTGAGGAAACAGAGGCTGAGTTGAGAGGACTCAAACTAAACCTCTAATTTCTGTTAGTCTTTGCGGTCCTTAGAATAAGTGCCTAATGAGCCTAGATAGATGATCTCTCATTATGTGTCCCCACCTCAACTGCCCAAATCTGGCAGAGTCGAAAACCTTCTGGGTTCCTTGGGATTGTATCGTGCTATTGAAGAACCAAGATTAAGGGATGAGGCTGGAAAGAGTATGAAAGCCAAGGTTTGAAGAGAATTTTTTATTCTTATGGGGCAATGAGGGTTAAGTGACTTGCCCAGGGTCACACAACTAGTTAAGTGTCAAGTGTCTGAAGTTGGATTTGAACTCAGATCCTCCTGAATTCAGGGTCAGTGTTTTATTCACTGGGCTACCTAGCTGCCCCTGAAGAAAATAATTTTAAGGAACTATATTAGGGGCTGTAGGATTTTTTTTTCAGGGCAATGGGGGTTAAGTGACTTGCCCAGGGTCACACAGCTAGTAAGTATCAAGTGTCTGAGGCCGGATTTGAACTCAGGTACTCCTGAATCCAGGGCCGGTGCTTTATCCACTGCGCCACCTAACCGCCCCGGGCTGTAGGATTTTTGATTGGTTGTCATGAAAAGATTTTGAAAAAAGATGTGAAGGAAGAGGAAACTTCAGCTCAGAAATAAAAATACTGACATATTTGGTTACAAGTTGAAGGGGGTGCCTAGGAAGAAGAATGTTGTGCCCCTTGTCAAACCAAGAAATTAGGTCTGATATTTCTTATGTGAACTAGAGGTTTAAATCCTCTTCAGTGTCATGATTACTTTATATTAGTATGATGACCGTATTTTCCTAGCCAAAAATTAGAGCTTTGTCTCAACAAAAAGACACGTTTTACAATTTAAAATATACTTTATTTTCTTCAAAGCAAGCATGTTCTAGATGGCCATTATAATGCATGTTGTAATATACATACTAGTGGTGACAGGAGAGTTAATTTAATAAGGGATTATTAATCAAGGTTTGGGAGCTCATTGGATGAAGGCAGCTCCCTGTATGTATACTAACATAAGATCTCAGTGCTAGAAATGCAATATTTCCAGCCTTCTGTTCTTAAAAGCTTAGTGGAGGGTGTGTGTGTGTGTGTCTCTGTGTGTGTCTGTGTGTAAAAACAATACGAGCTCACATTTATATAGTGCTTTAATGTTTTCAAGGCATTTCCCCTCATAACAGCACTGTGAGGTGGGTAGTAGACATGTGTGTGTTGTGTAATCAGTCCTGTGGAGGAGGAAGTCTATTCTACCACTTTGCTCCGGGTTCCCTGTTCTATGCATAATTCTTTATTGTCTCACTCACTCTGTGACCTTTGGTGAGTCATGCAGCTTCTGTCTTTGTTTTCCCATGTGTAAAATGGAGGTGTTCATGCTTGCTAGTTAATAAAGCAGCTGGTGAGCCTCAGGTGCATGAAAAACACAATTATTGTCATTACTATTATTTGTTATTTCAAATCTACTCTTTTAAGTGTAGTCTCCAGAGAAGTTTATATACTAAGAGGTCTCAAACCTAAAAGAGGGTAAGGATACAGGTTAGGGAGGGGATGTTTTATATTCTTTTTAAAAAAATATTCAGTATCAACATTACTAGGGACAGGGAAGAGACAATAATAATGACATTCTGGGCCCTTTTGTGCCTCTCACCGTTGGGCATTGTATGCTATTGATCTTAGGGTTCAGAGTTAATGTGAATCATCCTGGGCAGCCCAGGCAAATAGTTGTGGTAGCTGGGGCAGAAAAGCAGAGGTAATGTCAGGTTTGTTAGTTAGTTTGTTTGTTTGTTTGTTTGTTTTAGTGATGCATGGGGAGACACATGGCCAAAGCCACTCTTCCATTAACTGGGAGATCATCCCAAACTTTGGGGGGAGCCAGGTAGCTGAAACTACATGAGAGGCATCTATAGGATGTGGTGCTGAAAAAGACCTGTGGTACTACTGTTTGAACAGTCAAAAGAGGAAGGTAGCTGGTTACCTGGCAACAGTGTCCCCTCCCTCCTTACACATTGTTGTCTTGGGCTGAATTTTGTACTTTCTCCTCCCTTCCTTTTCTATTTAAGACCATCCTTCATGTTCATTTAAATCAAATTTTGCCCGTCTGAATGGTTTGGGGAGGCGGGGTGGGATGGGGCAAGTGTCACATAGGATGATTCTCCCTAGTACTGCCACCACTCTCGCTCTAATTCTACTGTCAATAGTGGTTTTTTGGAGTCTGACCATTGGTGCCATTTTGAGGTCAGTTGACCATTGGTTTTAGGACACAAGGGATTAAATGCTAAATGCAAGATGATAGTGTTTGGAATAGACTAGATTGTTCATATGAGTTTACATTAGACTAATACAGAGATAATACTGAGTACAGAAAGCAGTGGGCTATGCCCAGGTGAGACCACCTCTAGAATGTCATGTTCAGTTCTGGGTTCTCCTTTTTAGAAGGAGGCATGTTGATGTACTGAAATGTCTCCACAATAGAGTGACTGGGATCGTTGGGAGGCTCGAGATGAAGGATCATTTGAAGGAACTTAGAAATATTTAGACGAAGGAAGAAAGAGACAACTTGGGAGGGAAAGACATAATAGCTCATTTCAAGTGTTTGAAAGTCTATCATGTTCAAGTATGATCAGACATTTTTCCTCTTTAACACCACAGAGCAAGGAGCCATGAATGGAAGTTACAGAGGCACATTTGAGGTCAATGCAAGAATCAACTTCTGGACAATTAGAGCTGTCCATAAATAGAACGAGCTGCCTCAGTTGGTCTTGAGAAGACTTTCTCACTGAAAGTCTTCAAATCAAGGCTGGATGACCCACTTTGGCTTATTATGAAAGGAATTTCTATTTAGTTATGTGTTGTACTAGATGGCCTCTTAGCTTTCTTTCTATTCAGAAATGCTGCGACACTAAATAGCAGAATAAAGGCAGAGGGATGTGGTCTCCAGGTGAGAGAGTGTCCAGGAAGTTTACAAGGAGCACTTCTATAGCCTTTAAGATAGAGCAGCTGAGGTTTGCATATGCAGCCATTCCCTGACTGGCTAGCCACCTCTTTGGACTTAAAGGGCCCTCAGTTGGTTTCTGACTAGGCTTTCTCACTGTCAATATTTTCTGAAAGCAACAATACTTTTAAAAAAAACTATGGGGAATCCCAAAGGGTATCCAAATACTTCAGTGAGCCGGGTCCTGGTGTCCAGTCTCTTCTTCTGTAGTCTTCTGGGGTCTAGGTAGGGATTCTTGTCTGGGGGTTTTTACAGATAGTACTGCTTCTAGGAAAATATATCTCAGATGATACCATTTTATTTGTAGTATCTTAGGAGAAGGGAGAGTGTGAAGACAGTGTAAGATAGGGGAGTTTTATCATCACACGCTGATGCCAAATGTCTTATACTGGTGCATACACTTAGGCTGCAGAATGCTGGACATTTATGCAAAGGAGGCCTCAAAGTGACATTGTTTCCAGGGTTGAATTCAGCATTTATATCCAAAATCAAGGGAAGGTGGAAATAGGTTTCTATCACTGCTTAGACAGGAGTTTGTGCTAGGTATGATATAAAGTGACTTGAACAGTTATAGCCCCTGCTGACTACAGGCTTATATTCTGAGTCAATGGCTACAAAGGGGAATGTGTTCCCTGTAGGGGGAGACCCAGATGATCTTTTTGAGTACAGAAAGAAGCTACTTCCATTTATATATTTTTAAATTAAAAAAAAGAGAGAAAGATATGAAGCTTTCCATTACTATTTAATATTTGTGTTGATACTGGCACTCTTCTATATCAGAAAGTTATATGTCCTGTATGATGTATGAGGGGAGAGTAGGAATTCCATAACTCAGAGGAATTGACTGTAAAAACTTGTTTGTTTTAAGAATATTACAACATATTACGTGTTACAGTGGTTTACATGTCCCCAGTTAAGTGGATTTACAGATTATATTGTTAGTTTTCAACTAAACCAGCTCTCACAAAATAAACAAGTAGCTTAAAAAGATTCTTGCAAAGTTAAACCACAAATTGAAGATAATACTAATAATAGGAGCACAAGCAAAGAATAAGAAAATGGCAGAGTTGACAATCAGTCTGCTCCTAGTATAAACTCTTGATTAGCCTCCATTACAAGGTAAAAATGATGATGATCTAATCAGATTTGACAAGAAGTTGGCAAAAATTGAAATTATCAAGATTATTTGAAATAAAGATTTATACCTACTATCACTAATGATGAACCTTGCTCTAAGTATATAATGTGCCATGAGATAGTAGTTAATGATAGCATGGAGCCATTATGATTCACAAGAGATTTAAGAATTAATCTTTTGTTGCCAAAATGATGGGCTGTCACCTGTGCAGGTATACAAGTCTGCAAATTTAACCCACTTAGAAACAGAATCTCCTAACCTGTTCAAAAGTATTCTAAGCAAAGAGTTTTAGTGAATTTTGAATCCATTTATCAAAAATATGAAAATGCAAAACCTCCCAATTAGTTTGCAAGAATAGCTGATTGATATCAGGGAACATGGAAATTTACTGGCTGAATTTCAATACAAACCTTTGTATAACTGGTAGATTGGGTTGAAAAATGAGTACCACAGTTTAGTCAGGACAGCCAATAGACTTTTATTTGGATCTATATATCTTTGTGAGGTATCATTTTTCAGTTATTCCAGATATTAAAACTAAGAATCAAAAGAAAATGAACTTAGAACACATTGCTGTATTAAACCAAGATTTTAAAAAAATAATGAAACTTATTCAGTCACATCGCTTTCATTAAAATTTTAAATTAATATTCCACATCAGCACATGGATAATGGTATTTCTGGTTTTCAATAAAAAAACATAGAATATGGATATATACGTATTCATATATCAATAGATTATAAGCTCCTTGAGGGCAGGGACTATCTTTTACCTCTTTTTGTATCTCTAGCCCTTAGCTCAGTGCTTGGCACAAAATAGGTGCTTAATAAATGTTTATGAATTGATTAATATATATTTATATCTATGTCAGTATACTTATAGCTATATAATAGAATACTGAAATTGGAATCAAAATTGACTTCAAATCTAAACTTTGATACTTATTAGCTGTGTCTCCATGGGCAAGTCACTTAACCTTTACTTTTGGTGAAAGCCAAAAGATTGTATAATTGAAGCATTTATGATACAATTGTAATAGTTGTTAAGTCATTTTTTTCAGTTGTGTCTGACTCTCTGTGACACCATTTAGGGTTTTCTTGGCAGAGATACTGAAGTGGTTTGCCATTTCCTTCCCTACCTCATTTTACAGATGAGGAAACTGAGGCAAACAATGTTAAGCGACTTGTCCAGGATCATGCTGCTAGTAAGTGTTTGAGGCTGAATTTGAACCCAGGAAGATGAGACTTGCTGACTTCCAGCACTCTATGTATTGCACCATCTAGCCACTTCAATGGTTGTCACACTGATGAAATGAAGTAATAATTTTAAAGTACTGTTTATTTCATCTTGATCTCATCCTTTTTTGTATTCATACAGCGGCCTGCACATATCATTTATAAACATACATGTATTTGGGGGCAGATGCTCATTTTTTTTAACCAATGGGGCACATGATCAAAAAGTGTAGAGATGATTGCTCTAAGGTACAAGAAGAGAGGAAGGTGTAAGGAGGGGTTAGAGCAGAATGGAGCTGAAGGAAATACCTCAGTTTAATAGCAAGGACCTGAACTGTTCTGCTATAAAGCTGTGATCAGTTCTGTACATATGTGATCCTCAATGTGTACCGCGGCAAGGAGCACTATAAATTCATTCATTCCGAGAGGGAATCTACCATCAAACTGCTGGGTACTATTAAGAGTTCATTCTTCCAGATTCAGTAGCTATCAATAAAGCGCCTACCATATTCGGAATATCATGATAGGTGTTCTACTTATATTTATCTCAGCGAAAAACAAAACAAAACTCAGCCTTCTTCCTATTTAATATTTTGATTAACATTTGGCACCCTTATGTGTCAGGCAGTCATGAGATGTTCTGAGGGAACACGAGGGGTTGACAGTGACTCCCTCACTTATTTGTTTGCTTTAAGCATATTGAGGTTTACATGTGCCCAGTTAAGTGGATTTACAGATTATATTATTAGTTTCAAATAAACTAGCCTCGATAAAACAAACAAGTGGCTGAAAAAGATCCTTGTAAAATTAAACCACAAACTGAAGATAATAATGAAAGCACAAGCAAACAATAAGAAAAAGAGTAGAGTGGGCATTTTTGAGGGATCCTAAGTTGGATACTATCCCTCCAGATGGTGAAAGATGATTTGGATATTATCTCTTAGATAAGACACATATAGGACCATTAGGTACAAAACAAAATGCTAGGTCAGGTGTGAGTGGAGGAGGCATTCTTGATGGGGGATCAGAAAAAGCTTCTTGGAGGAGCTCACATTACAATGGGCTTGTAAGGATGGGTCGGAATTCAACAAGTGCATGGGGGAGAGAAGGCATTCCGACCAGAGTATGAGTGAGTGTACAGAGGGAGAGGACAGAGTGTGTTTGGATATGCAAAATGGGTATTATCTTTGGTTAGATAATAGAACATTTGGAAGGGAGTGATAAGAGTAGGCTGGCCTCCGTCAATCTCACAATTTGAAAATGGAAGAATTTACCAGGTCTAGTGGTGAAAGGTGAAGTCTCTCTCTAATTTGCACATAAATGGACTTCCCAATGCATACCTACTCATGTTACTTATGCCATCTCATGAAAAGGTGGCCCTTCTTTGTCAAGGCAAACCTCTCTATATGCACATCCATCTTCTCCAGCAGATTATGCCCTATATCATTGCCATTCTGTCACTAGTCTCCAGTCTCTCCCTGTCTGCTGGTTCATTCCCTACTGCTTACTGACATGCTCACGTTCCCTGCAGCCTCAAAAAGCCCTCATCCGTTCTGCCTATTTGTCCAATATCTCATTTGTGGCAAAACTCCTTAAGAAGACCATCTACAATAGGTGCCTTTGCTTCCTTTCCTCTCACTCTTCTTAACTTTCTTCAGTCTGGCTTCTGACCTTACCATTCAGCTGAAAGTGCTCCCTCCAAAGTTACGGACAATGTCTTTCTTAATTACCTACTCTAATGACTTTTTCTCAATCATCCTTCTTGACTTCTCTGCCACCTTTGACACTGTCAATCACTTCCCTTTATCCCTGATGGTCTCTTCTCTCTAGGTTTTTAGTACACTCTTCTCTCTTGGTTTTTCTCCTACTTATTTGGCCACCTTTCCTCTGTCTCCTTTGGTGGATCTCTATCCAGGTCATGTCTGCTAATCATGGGCCCTCTTCTTTTCTGCCTCTATACCTGTTTGCTTAATGATCTCGACAGCTGAATTCAATGATCATCTTTCTACTGATGAGTCTCAAATCTACCTATCTAGCCCTAACCTTTATGCTGCCCTCCAATTTGACATCTCCAGCTGCCTACTAGACATCTCAAACTACATGTCCTTTAGACATCTTAAACTCAACATGTCCAAGACTGAACTTGTTATCTTTTCCCCCAAACTCTCTCCCTTCCTTCCAACTTCCCTATTACTGAGGGAGGTATTTCTCTCCTCCTAGTCCCTCAAGCTTACACCTAGGGGTCTTTCTCACTCCTCATCTCACCCCATCATATCCAATCTATTGCCGAGGCCTGTTAATTCTGCCTTTGTAGCATCTCTTGAATGTGCCCCCTTCTCTTCTCTGATCCTGCCACTACCCTGATGCAAGCCCTCATCCCCTCGTGCCTAGACTATTGCAGTAGCCTGCTGTTTGGTCTCCCTGCCACAAAGCTCTTTCCTCCAATCTATCCTCCAATGAGCTGCCAAAGTGATCTTCCTAAAGCATAGGCCAGACCAAGTCATTCCCCTGCTCAATCAACTTCAGTGGCTCCTTATCACTTCTAGAATCAAATAGAAAATGCTCTCTTTGGCATTCAAAGCCCTTCATAATCTCCCTCTCCCTCTCTTTCCAGTCTTCTTTTCCCTTATTCTCCCCACATACTCTGTGACCCAGTGCCAATGGCCTTTTTGCTGTTCTTCCAACAATACGCTTCATTTCTTCATTGGGTCATTACATTGCCTGTTCCCCATGCCTGGGATGCTCTCTCTCCTTGTCTCTATCTCCTGCCTTTCCTGGCTTCCTAAATGACCATTTCCTACAGGAAGTGTCTTCCCTCTGCTGATTATTTCTTACTTCCTCTTTACATAGCTTGTCTGTCCGTAGTTGTTTGCATGTTGTCTCCTTATTAGACTGTGAAGTCCTTCAAAGCAGGGAGAGCCTTTTGCCTTTAGTGGCACATAATGGAATTCTTAATAATGTTTACTGATGGGGCAGCTAGGCAGCAGTGGATAAAGCACCCGCCCTGAATTCAAATCCAACTTCAGATACTAGCTGTGTAACCCTGGGCAAGTCACTTAACCCTCATTGCCTCATTGCCCCCCCCCCCCCCTGCAAAGTTTATTGACTGACTGACTGATTGCCTTCAAAAAAATCACAAGTCTTTGACATACATCTAGGTTCTGAGTGGTTTGGATAATTAATGCCCCTGAGTTTGTGATATGTATTCAAATTTGTACTGAATTTATAATTATATAAAATGTGGTAACTAGTTCCAGACCAATGGAAATATACAGTGCAAGTTCAAATAGTGTGACCTCTTCAGGAGATTCATTATTTGCACTAATCTGAACCTGGAGAAACTAGACACAGAAACTAAAGGGTTTTTTTTTTGCCTAAAATCACTCCGGTAATTAGTAGCACCTAAGTCTCTTAATACTCAAGGCAGTGTTTCTTCTATTACTCCAAACTCAGGTGTCCCCAACCACCAATCCTCTACATCTTTCCCCTTAGCTCTCTGTGATTGAGAGCGTTCTTGAGACCTGATGCTCCAGCGGTCTTTCCCCCCTCATTTTTCTCTTTCTTAGTAACCTTCTTACTCTCTCCACTTTCCTTCTGCAGGTTCCAACTATGGGAGCCCTCGCCCAGCTCATGCCAACATGAATGCCAATGCCGCGGCGGGGCTTGCTCCGGAGCACATCCCCACCCCAGGAGCAGCCCTCTCCTGGCAAGCAGCCATTGATGCCGCCCGGCAAGCCAAGCTGATGGGCAGTGCTGGCAATGCTACCATCTCCACCGCCAGCTCCACTCAGAGGAAGCGGCAGCAGTACGGGAAACAGAAGAAGCAGGGAAGCACGACCGCCACTCGCCCACCCCGGGCATTGCTGTGCCTGACCCTGAAAAACCCCATCCGGAGAGCGTGCATAAGCATCGTTGAGTGGAAATATCCTTTTTGGCGTGGTCTGGATAGTATGCTAGTGCTCTCTTCCCACTATCAGTATTTACTTTGGGGAATCAGGGGGCAAGGAGCAGGGGTCCTGGGTCAGAGGATCCAATTCTGTCTCCAGTGTCTGCTCTCTGTGAATTTGAGCAAGCCACTTAACCTCCTTGGGTCTCAGTTCCCTAATCTGTAAACATAGGGGAGGAGAGGTTGTACTACATGGTGTCCTGGGTCCCTTTCAAATTGGATATTTATCATCCTGTGATCACTCCTGATGGGACTAAGCAGGATCTGGAGGCAATGTCTAACTTCCAGACGTAGGAAATAACAATAACTTTTAGGGGATCTATAGGTTACAAGACATTTTCTTCCTATTCAATATAGCATAGTATAGGGAAAAAGAGCACTGGATTTTGGGCTTGAGGGCTTGGGGTGAAATCCTAGCTCTGCTATTTCCTACATATGTGATCTTGGTCATAACCTTTTTGGACCTCGTTTTCCTCACCCTTAAAATGAGAGTATTGGCTCAGGTGACCTCTAAAGACTCTCTCCCAGTCTCAATCCTATGAATTCTGTGAAGCAGATAATAAATACATGCAGGTACTATTTCCATTTTGTAGGTGAGGAAATAGGCTGGGAGAGGTGACTTGAGCAAGGTGACGCAGATGGTCAGCCCCCAACTCAGTACTCAAACTCGGATCTTTGACCTCAAGTCTTTTCAATTCCTTCCATTTTGAAACTAATCGTAAAAATGTGCTGTAAAATTAATTCATCTCTGACCCCCTGGATGAGCTGGTTGTGTATCTTGTTTCCCTGGGTCTTCCTTTATCTCCCTCCTTCCCCTTCCTTTCAATCTTAACAGATTTGAGGTTGGTTTCATGGCTTTATTAGGGAGAATATCAGCTTAGAAAAAGAAGCCATTGTCACATCTTAGTTCAGGGGCCTAGGCCTCTGGTGTAAGTAGCCATAGATCCTTGTTGTGCTGTTTACTAGGAAGCTAATAAGTAGGCCCTTGAAGGTAGTGGGGGGAGGGGGCAGTGCCCTCTATGGCATGTCATTAAAAGTCGTTGATGTGGAGAATGAATTGAAGGATTCTCCTTTTTCAAGCCCTCCTCTCAGTAATAACAATAGCTAGCATTTATATAGCTCTTTAAGATTTGCAAAGTACTTTGCAAATAAGATCTCATTTTTTTTCTTCACTGCAACACTGGGAGACAGGTGCTATTATCAATGCATTTTAGATCCCTCCCCAGCAGTGTGCCGGAGCCAGCTTGTACCCGCTCATGAGAACCGATTGTTAAATTTTCATTGTAAGCATTTAAGCCTCGGAAATCATTAACTGCTACAAATCAGGGCTTGGTTTATTATTTTATTGCTTGTCTAGACTTAAAGTGATGGAGAAAATGTTAACAGTACAAATGAAACTTGAAAATGTGGCCTTGTTTTTGGAGAGCTGATTCTTAAACATTTCCCAGCACACCTCCTCTTCTAATAGTATTTCTTGAGTGCTTTTTATCACATGCTCAAAGCCCAGAGCTCTCCTTTTAAGGAAGTTCACATTGGCAGAAAAAGTTCTGGAAAGAACACCATATTTGGGCCCAGACAGATAAAATCCTGGTCCTACTACATGCTAGTTGTGTGACCTTAGTGAGGCTTCCTCTGATCTTTAGGCTTCAGTTCTCTCATCTGTAAACGCAGAGGGTTAGATTAGAAGATATTTGAGGTCCCTTTCAGTTCTAAATCCTAAGAATGGCTTCTGGGGAAGAGAAAAATGCTGGAATAGAGAGAATTCCATCATATGCTTAAGAAGCCATACCCCAACCAAGAATCCTCAACATGGGATAAAATGAAAGTGAATGTACACATCTTAGAAAGATGAGGGAATAAAGAGCAAAGGAGAGGATTCTACTAGAAAGAAAAAAGTGAATCAGGTGGAGAATTTACTTACATTCAAGGGTGGAGAATGGGTAGCAGTAGATATTTGACTTAAAATTTACCTGAATGGTACCAAAGTAGCAGAAGCCTATGGTAGGGCAAGATCTCTTGCCTTTTTCAGTGACCCATATGCATCTTATGCCCTAATTGTGAATACAGGTCAACCTATTAGACTTCCCATGGCACAGTAATACCTCTTATCAAGAATGGGAGGAGTAAGGAGAGGGACAAAAGGATCCATGAGGATCCACATGGCTGGTAGGAGAAACATCCGATCAGTAACACATATTAAGCAAAAACAGATGAGCTCTTAGTAGTAACTCTCCGTGAAGTTGCCAGAGTATCTAGGAAGGGTAGATAGGTAAGAAAGCAGTCAGGTAAGCAGACCAGTTGGTTCTTGCCAGGAAAAGAGGGCTCAAATGCTCTCTTTGAGTAGAGAGAGGTTAAAAATGATCACTTACTCAACCCTGAGATGGTATAACCAACCTACATCTTTTAACCTATCTGTCTTGATTGATTTCATTGATATGATATCCTATTTGATAGGATGATGGATGGTAGGTTAGGATTTGGGTGGAGGTTGGATTAATAACAGTTGGTCTGGTGATCTAAGTACCAAAGACTTGTGTAGAGAGACAGGCAGGTGACATTTGACAAAAGGATGGACACACTGTAAGATAGCTGGGTTGATGGCTCTGCTCCCAATTTCTCACATGACCTTGGGTAGTTCAGTCCACTTCCCTGCATTTCATAGGAAACATTGAATTGGTTTGATCACCTCTCTAAAGTCTCTCCCCCCCCCCCCCCGAGTTAACTACAGGTCACTGAAATGATAAGAAATACAGGGTCCAGGGGTGTCATTTAAACCATGCTGCAGCTGGGCAGAATTTTATTAGCTTTAGCTCATTGAACAAAGTGGCCTAGAAGGAAAGAAACCCCCTCTCAAAGGGAAGATCTAGGTGCCCTTGCTTAGCACATTGGATGGACAACATGGTGGTGGAAACATCACTAGTATAGGTTGCAGCTGGGAAGATTTGAATTCTAATCTCGTCTGTGCCACACTTAATATTTCTGTATCCCATTTGCTTTACTTATGGCTGACATTTATATAGTCTTTTAAGGTCTGTTTGCAAAGCACATTACATTTATTATCTCACTTGATCCTCACAATAGCCCTATGAGGTAGATACATCCCCATTTTTCAGTTGATGAAACTGAAGCTCAAAAAAGTCAAGTGATTTATCCAAGGTCACATAGCTAATAAATTTTAAGGGTTAGAGGCAAGATTTGAACCCAGGTCCATCTTGACCCCTGGGTTCAACATTCTTTCCACTGAACCATGCTAAAGGGGGTTAAATTGGAGGTCTCTAAGACCCCTTCCTGCTTTCCAGTTGTTTTTTTTTTAGTGAGGCAATTGGGGTTAAGTGACTTGCCTAGGGTCACACAGCTAGTAAGTGTTAAGTGTCTGAGGCTGGATTTGAACTCAGGTACTCCTGACTCCAGGGCTGGTGCTCTATCCACTGCGCCATCTAGCTGCCCCTCTTGCTTTCCAGTTTTAACATTCTGTAACTAGAGAATCAATCCCATCTCCCCCTCCCCCCTCTCCCCTCCCCCTCCCTCTCCCCCTCTCCCCTCTCCCCCCCCTCTCCCCTCTCCCCCCCCTCTCCCCTCTCCCCTCTCCCCCCCCTCTCCCCTCTCCCCTCTCCCCCCCCTCTCCCCTCTCCCCCCCCTCTCCCCTCTCCCCTCTCCCCCCCCTCTCCCCTCTCCCCCCCCTCTCCCCTCTCCCCCCCCCACTCAAGCTGCTCTAACTACAAGCCTATTTTACCTAGTCACTAATGAGCCAGGTGTAAACCCTCTGAGGGG
Source organism: Dromiciops gliroides (assembly GCF_019393635.1). NCBI lineage: Eukaryota > Metazoa > Chordata > Mammalia > Microbiotheria > Microbiotheriidae > Dromiciops > Dromiciops gliroides. The sequence continues at coordinate 202,125,401 of NC_057865.1, forward strand.
CAAGAGGTGTTCTGAGAGGAATAGGAGAGAGAATTGAAACTTAGTTCTTTTAAAGAGCAGACCTGTGTTCAGAAAAATGAAAGAAAAACTCTTTAGAAATTTATGTTTACTCTGGCACGCGACTGGCCTTCACTGCTTTTTACATATTAGGAAGAATTCTGGCGGGGACCCACTAGAAGCACTTAAAAAGGCATATGTTTCTTTTCAGAATACAAGGGGCCTGGAATGTATTCTTTAAACAAAATTCTTATGAATCTTTAATTTAAAAAAAGTGTATGTTTGTGTTGTGCATATTCTCTTTGGAAGTCATTTCCTTAACTCCCTTCCTCAGACCATTTGAAATCATTATTTTACTGACTATTTTTGCCAATTGTGTGGCCTTAGCGATCTATATTCCCTTTCCAGAAGACGATTCCAATGCCACCAATTCTAACCTGGTAAGTCCCTCTATGCTTTTCTTTTCTTGCCCAGAGCCCGGAGGTGGGCTCCAATTCCACGGAGAAAATGTTGCAAATAAAGGAGAAATAAGCTGTGTCTTGGCATATACAAAAGCTTTGTGGAGCTCAGAGCCACGGGTCTGTTTTGCTCTTTATTCAAATTAGCACCTGTCTGATCACAGCTCGTTTTAGGAAAGAATATTCCAATTAGGTGTTAGTGAACTCTGAGGATGATATGTTTTGAGCAGCAGATTTCTATGAGTGTCCTGAAATGTGCTTTGTAAGTTAAAAGTGCAGGTGTTTGCAGGAGAAACCTTTTATTTGTGCCATTCCTTGTCAAAGGTGTTTGGGTCCCTCAGGTGATCTGTGGCGATGATTGCTAGGAAGTTTGCTCATGGACATTTAGTTAGAAAGAATCCCTTTTCTTGGGAAAGGCCACCTTCCCTTGGAGTTGCTGAGGAAGCTGAGGGTCCCAATTTGGGGTTAAAGCTTTCCATGGAAAAATAAGAGAGTGTGTTTACTTTTGCCTTGCTGTGAAGTCAAAACAAAGGACTCTCCTCGTTCTGGGCATGGGGTGGAACAAAGCTCTACAGTGGGTTCTGAAAAACTTTTGTGTCTTTTCCATAGGCCCAGGGCGGGAGGGAATCATCTGCCTTCCCCAACCCCCTAAGCCTCAGGACTTGGATAACTGTTGTTTTAAAAGTGATGTGGGGAATAAAATGTCTTGTCGGCAAAACTCTCTCCTTTTCCTGATGTTCTCAGCACCTTACTCTAATCAGTGTGATAGGACATTCCAATGAAATTGTTGAAAAATGAGAAGCAGGAAAGCTGCAGAGTGGTCCTTCACACGGTTGCCAAGTACAGATGCTATCACTGTTGTGGCCATTTATTGCTTCTATCTTTTTTTCTTCCTCTTAAAAAAATCTGTGACATTTCCTGTTGTCATTGAAGTGAGCAAATTTGCTGCCTATTTAAGCCATTTCTCCACTCTGGCAAATTGGTTACTCTTCCATGTGGGACAAAGTTTTTGGTGCCTGCTGGGATTGTTACTTTTGCCTCTTGGGGTTTGGGGTGGGGATGAATTTCCAGGAAGAGGTTTCAAAGCTGGACTTTGTGAATGCTTGAAAATAGAATGATGACAAAGACAGAAAGAATACAGATGAATAGTATTAGCCACAGCTCACACTATCTTCCTGAGGTGTGACCTCATCCCTTAACGGACAAGACATCTTTTCCATGTCAAAATAAATACAAGCAAGAGTTATCTTACAAATGGTATCTGGAAAAAAAAGCATCGTACAAAGTCTTATTGGTTATCTTTTTGGTTTATCACTTATTTGTTATCTTTTGTCTCCATTGAGGGAAAAAATATTCCCATCAGATTCTTGCAACGTCTGTCACATAATCTATAATTTTCTTTTTTAAGTATCCTAGATACAACTGACACTGGGTTGTTTTTTATTCATCTCCTTCATCCTGGAAAACTTGGTTTGAGTGAAGGCTGTTGTTTTGAAGTAGAGAGGACCAGAGTTTCATCTCAGTTGAGCCCATGGGAACTGTCAGCTAATTGCCCATCAGGAGTGGGGGAGGGGAGAATGACATTTTCTTCTAGGGACTGAGGGAAGAACAAGGGAAGCTTAAAGCTAGTTGTGAGAAGGGGGAAGGAAGGGAGAGAGAATTTCCTAGAGTTTTCTTAGATTCCTGTGCAGATTCCAAGTACAAATAACGTTAGGGTCCAGGATGACAGACTCCTACTTTGGGGTGAATTGTATCAACTGATATTAAGCAGAGATAAAATAATCTCTACAGTAGGCTCAGCAACAGGCCTTTCTAGCCGTGTGCTTGACTGCTCCTTTAAAAACGAGGGTGAGAAAACACAGGGGGACAAAAACTGAGAGAACTGAATGAGGATTCAGTTTCCCATTTACTGTCAGTTTTATACCTGTATATGTCAGGCAGGTTTGAGGGTGAGAGTTGGGAGAAAGGCTGTGGATTTGGGGAAAAGACTGGTTGCTATGGCAACTCTGCTAGCCCTGGATTTCCCCACCAAAGCTCACCTTCTTCAAACCAGTCATTACCTGTGATGTGACACATGACTCCCCTACTTTAAATAGTGCTCTAGGAAGAAAACAACTGCTATTTTTCTAATAACTGACCTGACTCTCAGGGTTCTTTTCCATGGCATCATTTGGGTGGTTTGTTTAGAAGAGCTTTCCTCCCCTCGGCACTATTTGCCATCCAGAGCCCTAGTGACTCTTTAGACTAAGTGAGACTTTAGGCTAAGACTTACATTGTGTCTCCTGAAGGCATCTAGCCTGGACATTGGTGGGGATGTTGGGGGTAAGAGGGGTCGTGTGGGAGAGATGGAGACAGAGCTGAGCTTCAACAACTCAGCCAGCTTCTGCCTGTGTGAGTTGAGCATTCTCTATGGCCATGGTGCAGGGAGATTATCTCTATAATAAAACCCGGTATATATACATATGTATATAATATTTATATTAGGTACATAATATTAATGCATGTTTATATATAATATAAACTGGCAAAGACTAGTTCCCTAACCTCAGTCTAAACAATCTAAAGGAGGAATACAAGATAGACTTTATATATAGTAGCAACAGTGGACAAGGAAGTAGATAAGTATATGCTTCTGCTCACAGGTACTTAACTAGTCAGAGGAGTTTTAAAAATAGCCTGATTTTATAACCTGTAAGCTGAAAGTAGATTTATGAACACTTTTGAAGGGAAGTTGCCAGTGAATTTCAAAGGAAGTCAGAGACAGAGAGAATAACCAATCGTATGTTCTCTCCCCCTCAAATGCAGGGAAATGGACTTGTGTAAGGTTGTTGTGTTTCCTTAGAAGCCGGCCTAGAGGACAGGGCTTCTGGAACCTGTGTAATTGTGCTGCTGCTTTTACAATCCATTCCTTCTCAGGAATCTCTGCTAGAGTAGCATGGACCAAGCTCTGAAGCTTAAGAATAATCTGGGAGTGGGTACAGAAGGAAAATTGTCTCTCTTTTGTACTTTAGGGGAGTGTATTTCTTTTGAGGTGATACTGCTGCATGTTTGTGGTGTCGGTTTTCTTGTTGTGTACAGTGTACAATATAATCTTTAAAAAAAAATAATTCTCAGGGCAGCTAGGTAGAGCAGTGGATAAAGCACTGGCCCTGGATTCAGGAGGACCTGAGTTCAAATGTGACCTCAGACACTTGACACTTAGTAGCCCTGTGACCCTGGGCAAGTCATTTAACCCTCATTGCCCTGAAAAAAAAATCTCAGCACTGAGCACTCTGCCTAGTACATAGGTGCTTAATGAGTTCTTGTTGATTGATTAGGAAATAAATACATATATGCTGATTTGAAGTCTTGGTTAAAACATCCCAAGAGCCCCTTCCCCTGATGCCAGTGTTAAAATTATTTGAATTGGGGGCAGCTAGGTAGCACAATGGATAAAGCACTGGCCCTGGATTCAGGAGGACTTGAGTTCAAATCCAGTCTCAGACACTTGAAACTTACTAGCTGTGTGACCCTGGGCAAGTCACTTAGCCCTCATTGCCCTGCAAAAAAACCAAAACAAACAAACAAAATAAAACAAAAGAATAAAATTATTTGAATACATATACTTGCATAACATCGTTCTCTCTGTTTGTATGTGTGTAGAACATGTAGAGGTTTTATTTCTTAGAACTTTGTTCTGGAATGCAGAAGGAAATTTTTTTTTTTTTAGAAATGGAAGGATAGCCCACCTAGACAGCTCATAGTTCTTAACACCTACTACAATGAATCTTTTGCTTTTCCTCACAATCTACATGTATCTACCAACAGTATCTCTTTAGTACAGAAACAAGGATGAGACATTTCTCAGTGCTATGCAGACCTCACCCACTCAGTTGGGTTCAAGAATAATATTTCATTTAGTAAATCAAACACACACACATACAGTTAGAGTCAGAAAATTTTTTTTCACATGAACTTGCAAATTCACATTCATTCTCACAAATTCACATCTGTATATGAGCCTCCTCTCATGAACGTTTTTTTGTCAGTTCCCACCCACTCTTGCAAAAATTCTTTCTTTCTTTTCCAGACAATCCCCATTGTTTTCTCAGGCAGTTTACTCCTTTAACTTTTACTCCAAAAGATTAAAATATTTTTCTTAGACTTTTTTCCTCCTAAGCCTTTTGCTCAAATAGGCCTTTCCCCATTGCATGCAAGGCAATTATGTGACTTAAATTTTACAAATATTCGCGTGGTGACCTGTACTTACTTTTGCCACCAGGTTTTCTTAGCAGTGAGCTTTCATGAAACAATAATTATAAAAATAAAATATACTTTATTATTACTATATTATATGTTTCATCTGAATGTGAAGTCCAGACTCTGCAAAAAAAATATTATGTGACTTGTGTTTGATCCAGAATTGGACCAACCTAAGAAATTCTGAACTGATCTACTGTAGTGAACAGTATTTCCTTACACATTCTTCTTCTTTACCAGAGAAATCTCATATTGGACTGGTTGGGATGGGTGAGATATTACATGTCCAAAACCCTGATCATTCAGAATCAGGAAGAATGATTTGTCTGCACTACTCAGTAAAACAGTTAGAATATTTCTGCTGACTACCTCCTACCCAACAGCAGGTGTTATACAGTAGGTATAGTATAACAAGTTGTATAAGACCTATTGATTATATAACCTCTGCTTGCAAGGGAGAATTGTGCAACTTGCATTATATTCCCAGCCTTCGTCAAACTAATGAAGCCCACACATACTTGGCTTGAGTTTAATTATAAAGAAAGTATATTTGGCATACGACCTCATGCAAAGAACTACATTGTGTACTGTTTTTGAGCAAAAGTCAGCATTGGTAAAGAGGGGGGACTAGGCCAGAAAAATCTTTTGGGCTGGGCTTTCCTGTACTACTATAGGAGCAAGCATGGAGGATAGATGAGGGGGGAGCTGGGATTTGGACTAGGGCTTGAAGAAAGAGGAAAACTTTGGTAGGAATAATTCTATTGAATTTGCTTATTGCTCTACTAAAAAGTTAACTTTGTGAAGTCTCTTAACTTAGGACTCACTTCTCCTTGTTTAGTCTAGAGAGTAGACCAGGATCAATGGCATACTGTGCAATATCTGGAGAAACCTCGACTAGGAGTGCCTGGTGGGGGAAGGAAGGACCCCCTGCTTGGGGTCAGAAGCCTATGCTTCTCTGACTATTCAGGCTCTGGGGGAAAAATGTGTCTGTGCACAATCTCATCCTCTTATTCAGAGTTGGAAGGGCCCTTACATATCATTTAGTCCCCCCTCCTTATTTTATAAATGAGAGGTCTGAGGTTAATACACAATCTGAGTATAGAAAGGCTTGCAATCTCAGTACCTTGGTAAAGATAGGAGTTTAAAGGCTCATGTATAAGATAGAGGGGGTCAGACGAGAGAAAATGGGGGGAGGTTAAGGGACTTGCCTAGGGTCATACATGTAGGAAGAATCTGAAGCTAGGTTTGAACTCAGGTCTTTGTGATGTTAGATCCAGTTCTTCCCCTTCCCTTCTGCTTCCTCTACTCTAGGAGAGAAGGCTTTGAGCATTTTATTCTCTGTGCCTTTCTTGGTTTACCCTTCCCAGATCAGAATATGCTTCTTATCATGATCACCCCTTGGCTCATGTACCTGAAGCACAAAAATCACACCTGGGTCTCCCAAGCAGAGGTAGAATAAATATTATTGAATTGTGGCATAGCATAGTGTTCAGGGCAAGAATCAAAGACTTGAAGTATATTAGAGTTGGAAGGGATTGTTGTTCATCTTTCATTCTCAAAGTGAATCAATGACATGATGAGGGTGATCCCTTGACTTGTGAGTGAATTGGGTTTAAGGGAGGTAGAACCACACACAGTCATCAGCCTAAATCTCTCCTCCAGGACAAGAATCAAGATGACTGATGATAGCCACTGGAAGGGACTCTTCATTTTCTGGATAAGGAAACTAAGGCAATGAAGGTTAAATTGACTCATCCAAGATCTCACAGCTACCTAATGAGAGAAATTGGAATTGAATCCATGTATCTGGACTCATGGGGCAACTAGGTGGTTCAGTGGATACAGTCAGGAAGACCTGAGTTCAAATTTGGCCTCAGACATCTACTAGCTGTGTGACTCTGGGCAAGCCACTTAACCTCTATTGGAAAAGGAAATGAAGAACCACTACTGGAACTTTGCCAAGAAAAGTCCAAGGACAGTATTGGTATGCTTTGGTACATGTGGTCACAGAGTCAGACGTGACTGAACAACAACAATATAGCCTCATAGGAAGAACTCTTATCTCTAGGCTAGGCTATAAACTTTTTGTTGGTATTTCAAATTTCTTCCACACACAAGCCCTTTTAGGTTCTCCTTAATGTTCATTCTAATTTGATTTCATAAGTTGATTTGTAGAAGTGAGGGTTATGGTTACCTGCTTGATTATAGGCAGTTAGTTGACTCAATGGGTACTAGATTTAGAGTCAGGAAGAATTGAATTCAAATCCCACCTCAGACACTTACTGGATGTATGAGGCTGTACAAGTTACTTATCAAACTCTTGTTTAGAGGATCATTCTGTTTACCTCAGTTTCCTCATCTGTAAAATGATCTGGAGAAGGAAATGGCAAACCACTCCATTATCTTTGTCAAGAATACCCCGGGGCAGCTAGGTGGCACAGTGGATAAAGCACCAGCCCTGGATTCAGGAGGACCTGAGTTCAAATCCGGCCTCAGTCACTTGACACATTCCTAGCTGTGTGACCTTGGGCAAGTCACTTAACCCTCATTGCCTCAGCAAAAAAAAAAAAAAAAGAATACCCCAAATGGGGTCATGAAGAGTTGGACATGAGTGAAATGACTGAACAATCCTCAGTTTCCTCATCTGCAAAGTTGCACCCACCTCCCAAAGTTGTTGTGAGGACAAAAAGAGATAATTTTGCGAAATGCTTTGCAAGCCTTAAAGCAGTATGTTAACACTAGTTATTATTATTGGTGTTATTATCATTATTATTAGGTTGGGGAGAACCATCACTTGTAAACACACACATATGCACACGTATATAACAGACATACTTGGGGTAGCCCCTAAACTCATTTCCCCTTTACCAAGGTAAAACTGAGATTGTAGTCCCTTCATACATACAAATACTTCAAATTGTATGTTGATCTTATTCTCTTCTGGGCCTCAGTCTCCTCATTTATAAAATAAGGTGGTGAAACTCGATGATCCATGAGGTCCCTTAAGTCTAAAGCTTAGGAACTCCATCAAATATTGATTTTGGGGTAGAGACTCTAATAGAAGCCCTCTGAAGAAGAGTCAATAAAAATGCTGGCTTGTTTTCTCAATATTCATGCAACAAGCCGAGCAGTGGTTTCTTTCAGCACTAGGTTTGCTTAGCAGTGAGCTTTCATATCCCAACAATAATCATCATAATAAAGTAAGGTTTATTATTACCATCTTATGTTTCATCTGAATGCTCTACCAACACTGCAAAAAAAAAAAATCCTTGGCTTGCAAAATACACTAATAGATAATCACAGGTAACAAATAGCCCAGTTACTGCATTATATAATAATCCTACATGGTGTTGTACACAGAGAGAAAATCAGAGAAAGAATATGCAAATCAAGAGATGTTCTTTAGATGCGGGTTCATGTGATGGTGGAAAGGGAAAAGCTGCTCTGTAGAAGAAAATCCTTTTCTTTTTCAGAATCCTACCTCAAATGAAGTATGTCTGTCTAATGCCAAAAGAGCACAGAAATAGGAGTTAGAAGATCTAGCCCTGACTCTGTGTTATATCACCTAGAGCAAATCCACTGGGTTGCTGTGAGATTACAATGAGATAATAGTTGTTTAAAAAGGTTAAGGGCTTTATTGAAATAAATGCTAAGCATCAAGAAATAACTTTTGAAGAGATAAACAGAAGTAAAGCTTAGAGGAAAAAGAAAAGAGTCGGGAACTTTACTGCTGAATGATAGGAGGGAATGTTAGAGAATCAAAGCCCACCCAGTTGTATGATCACAGATTTAGAGCTGGCAGGGACTTAAGAAGTAATTTAGTCTGACCTCTTCCTTTTGTAGATTCAGAAAATGAAATGCAGGGAGGGTCAAATAATGGCCATGGAGTAAGAGTCAAAGTGGGCATTTGAACCTGGATCATCTAGAACAAATCCAAAACGTCTAAGAAGAAATAACAATAGCTTGACATCCATGCAACTCTTTCTTGCAACAACTCCAAGAGGTATGCCACACGATTCTTATAATCCATATGGATTGTAAATGGAAGTACTAGGGTTCAAATCTCCACCTCCTGACTCCAAGTCCAGTCCTTTCCACTCTGGTTACAGGCTTCAGTAAGGACAGGGCTGTGTTTAATCTAAATTTTGGGGACCTCTTCAGGATCTGACAGTTGTCTGTATTGTGTGGATGCTACAGTAATTAAGTGCTAAACGAGAAGAGACATATCGTTTGTCCTACATTTAGCACTGGATGGAAGTCAATAGAGGTCTCTGAAAGACCTGGAAATCTAACCACTACATTCATCCAGCATCACTGGAGACATTGTTAAAGGTGGAGGGGACCTTGGCGACCACCCAGCTGAATTCCTCACTATACTAATAAGGAAATGAAGGCTCAGGAAGTTGGAGCAACTTACCTACTAGGGCCACATGGCAAATCGGTGAAAAAGCTGGGAGTCAAACCCACATTTCCCCATTCCTAGTCCCAGCCTCTCAAAAGTGAGGACTTTTTCACTGTTATATTCATGTCCCCAGCACCCAGTATGATGCCCGGCACATAATAGGCACTTAATAAATGCTTATTGACTGATTGAGGCCATCCACAAGCAAATTTTCCTTGTAACTGAAGCTACATTTTGAAATGCATTCCATACTTCCCTGCTGTCTCCAACAGAGTATACAGAAAATAATTTATCATATTTCCAATGACTCAATCATGTCACTTTAGCCTTTCAATGCAGCAAGAATCTATTAAGTACTTACTCTGCTCAAGACACTTTCCTAGGTGTGGGGGAGTTTGAAGACAAGAATGAATCGTTCTGGTCTTCAAGGAGCATCTTCCTGGAAATGAGACACTTGACATGTGCACAGAAAAATTGAAAGTAGACAGTGATTGGGGGCAAAGGAAAGATCTAAACAAAGGGCTCCAAGAACATCGGAGCTGATAGATGCTCTTTCAGCTTTGGGCTTGTGGAGGACCTCGTGTAAGAAGTTGGAAAGGCATAAGGAGAGAATACATCCCTGGCTTGGGTGATATCTCTTGCCTCAATGCATTTGCATAGGCTAACAGTGGAAGGAAGGGAAGGAAGGAAGGAAAGCCAGCATTTATTATGTGAATACCATGTGTCAGGCAGTGTGCTAAGCACTCTACACTATTAGATGATTTAATCCTCACAACTACTTGGGAGGTAGGTACATTATTTTTCTCATCCTACAGTTGAGGAAGCCGAGGCAAAGAGAGATTAAGAGACTTGCTTAGGGCTACTTAGATAGTAAGTGTCTGAGGCTAGATTTTAACTCTGGTTTTCTTGACTGCAGGCCAGGCACTCTATCTACTGTGGCTGAGTTCAGGGAATAGTTTGTAGTTCACTTTGGCTGGAAGGTAGAGTATGGGAAGGGGCATAAAATGAAACAAGGCTGGTTGGAACCCGGTTGTAGAAGATGGAAAGTGTCAGAAGAATGTATAATTTATCCTAGAGGCAGTAGAGAACCATGGATGGTTTTTGAGTGGGAGAATGACATGATCAGACCCATGCCTTAAGGACATCAGTCTGATAGCTATATAAAAACTGAGTTGGAAAGAGGAGAGGCTCTAGAATCAGAGAGACTAATGAGGAGTATAGTGTAAAAGCCCAGTTGAGTGATAAGAAAGCCTGAACTAGGGTGGTACAGAGAGAATGGAAAGAAGGGGTTGATGTTAGGGAGATGGCTCTGAGGCAATGTCAACAAAAATAGGGAAGTTTTGTAGGAGGGGTTTAGAATTTAGGGGGAAAGATGATGAGTTTGATTTTGGATACAGTAAGTTTACAATGGTAGTGAACATCCAGGTGATTTGTTGGTCCAGCAGGTTGTTGATGATCTAGAGTAGGAGATGGGGAAGGAGATCCTGCATAGTGGTCACTCCTCTGCTTGGAAATCTTCAGTGGCTCCCATCACCTACCATCTAGTTCAAACCAGCCACTCAGATCCAAAATCTCATGTGCTGACTGATTTATTTCCCATCCTGGCTTTATTGCTCTGAGTCTTTTCCAAGAGCCTTCTTTCAAATTTGGAGATAACTTAGGGATTCAAAGGCACTGGAAGCCAAGTTCTAAAAATAGTTGCTGCCCTTTCCAAGATGGATGAAGAGCAGTATGTGGACTGTCTGCCTGTTGCAAAGTTCAGTGGTTCTGTAGTCCTGGGAAAGCCATCCCTAACGAGTGAGGTGGGAAGGGCTGGGAGATCAGTATGTTACCTCTAATTTTACCTATAAATACCTTCCATCTGCCCCATCCTGTTCTCTATGGAGCCTCAAATCCTTGCAAATTTTCTCCCTGACTTATTCTTTATTTTCTCTGGAGGCTTAGTTTAAACCTGGCATAGCTCTTGAATAGTTCCATTAGCACTAACCTGGAATTTGCAAAGATCTCCACAAACACACTGTAGAAACGTTCTGAAAACACAAATGCTTATTTCTCCTGCCCTGAAAGGCACACTACCAAAAATATATCCTGACAAAGACTTTCTGCCCAGTACCTTTCATTGGGTGCTTTGGTACAGGGCTATGAGAAATAAGTTAGGTCGGCTGTATCCAGGGAGAAGACTTTGGTTCTTCCCAATCTGCCCACAGGCCCTGTGGTGTTCACAATTGGGTCAGTTCTCAACATGATCAAGAGAATAAGCATGAAGCTCAGAACATACTGGACTTTTGTATTTGGGGTGTGTGAGGCAGGGAAGAAGCTCGGGGTCATTATATTTAAGGCAATGCAGTATATAGTTAAAATGAAGTGCTGTCTCGGGCTTTGACGCACTTTAATATATATATAATTTTGTTTGTTTGTTTTTGTTTTTTTTGAGCATAGCCCTTACAGGGAATGATCGTGGCTTAGAAAAGCATTTAAGGGGCAGCTAGGTGGCTCAGTGGATAGAGCACTGGCCCTGGATTCAGGAGTACCTGAGTTCAAATCCGACCTCAGACACTTAACACTTACTAGCTGTGTGACCCTGGGCAAGTCACTTAACCCCCATTGCCCCACCAAAAAAAAAAAAAAAAAAGAAAAGCATTTAGATTAGATCATTTGTAAGGTTCTTTTTGGTTCTAAAATTCAGTGATTGAGGACTTAGATGTGATATCAATAGAAAAAGGGCCTTACATACACACATACATGAATACACACATATATACATACATATATACGTATATAATTTAAAAGCCTTATTGCTTTTTGCTTATCAGTCATTCCTGGATACCCACCTCTTTTCTCTTTCTGTATAGCCATTGAATCCTTGTTTGTAAAAAAAGAAAAAAAAAGAAAAAAAAAAGGAAAAAAGTATACTAGGTGATTCAGTGGATAGAACACTAGGACTGGAGTCAGGAAGACCTAAATTCAAATTCAGCCTCAGATATTTACTAGCTCTGTGACCCTAGGCAAGTCACTTAACCTCTGTCTGCTTCAGGGTCCCATCTATAAAATGGGTTTGATAACCCCCTAGGGTTGTTGTGAGAATCAAAGGAAGGGATATTTGTAAAGCCCTTTGCATACTTTAAAAAAAATATAAAATGCTGACTTCAGCAGAAACAGCCAATATGGTAGCCACATCTGACAATGTCCACATTGGCTTCACCCTCTCTTCCAAAAGAAAGGGAAGCATGTTTCACATAATTTTTCTGTTCTCAGGGCCAAGATCATTCAGGCACAATTATGCATATTCAGCTTCCCTTAAGTGTTCTTTTAATTTATATTATTACAGTCATTATTAAGCTCATGATTCAGAACTGAAAGGGATGTTTGAAGCCATAGATTCCAACCCCTTCATTTTTCTGATGAGGAAACTAAGACCCATAATGGTTTTGAATCCAGGTCTTAATGACTCCAAGTATAGAACTCTACACCTAGCTGCCTCTTGTGTTCCTGGTTCTGCTTATTTTACTCTTGATCAGTTCATATAAACTTCTCTGAATTCCTCCTATGTAGACTATCTTACTACATATTCCTATTCCATTATATCCACATGACAGTTCAGCCGATCCTTTATGGATGGACGCTCAACTTGGTTTCCAGTTCTTTGCCGAAAAGGTTGCTATGGATATTTGGTAGACATGGGTCCTCACTGTATTTTACTTCAGCCACTGGTTATTAAAATCATAATGAGTGCCTCAACTTTTATAGGGCCCTGTTCTCCTGCTTGCAGTTCTGATAAAAATACAAAAGGAGAGCTAACAACCAATCCACAAAACCTTTATAATCACATCCTCCATAAGAGCACTATGTTATGTACTGGGGGAGGTTTGAAATGTAGATAAGATGGGTCTTATGACTTTAAGGAGTTTATATTTCATTAGAGGCATCAGACACAGACACAGGTCACTGGTATTTTGAAGGTTTGGAAAGAAAAATGCCTTTACTTTACCTTGCTTCCCTCCCTACAATCTCCTTTGTGAAGAATATAGGCATGTAGCAGTATTATCAAGTTTCAGTCCCCTGACAGCAAGGTGCTTTGATAACAAGGTAGAAAAGTGTGTGGGTGAGGGATAAAGGGGAAGGGGAACCACCCTCATAAGAGTCTGTGAGGAAAATGTTTGATATCCCTGAGAAGAAATAATCAAGTCCTTTATTTCACATATTTGGGTTTTTTTATACCATCAACCTACCTAACTGGCTCTTAATTAAAAAGACACAGAGACAAAGATGAAATATTCCCTGCCCTCCATGGTACAGTTGGGGGGCAGTAATAGAGTAACAAGTTTATATAGAAGATATAAAAAGAAATTCAGGTCAAATTTTGTGCATTTGGGGGACCAGGAAAGGCCTCATTCTGGAAAATAATTTTTATAGTCAGTGTTTCTGATAAAGGCCTCATATCCAAAATATATAGAGAATTGAATCAAATATAAAAGAATATAAGCTATTCCCCAATTGAGAAATGGTCAAAGGATATCAACAGGCACTTTTTAGATGAAGAAATCAAAGCTATCTACAGCCATATGAAAAAAATATTCTCAATCTCAAATTAAAACTACTCTGAAGTACCACCTCACACCTATCCAATTATATAATATTACAAAAAAGGAAAATGATGAATGTTGGAGAAAATGTGGGAAAATTGGAACACTAATACATTGCTGGTGGAGCTGTGAACTGATCCAACCATTCTGGAGAGCAATTTGGAACCTTGCCCCAAAGGCTATAATACTGTGTATACCCTTTGACCCAGCAATTCCACTACTAGGTCTAGATCCCAAAGAGATCATAAAAAAGGGAAAAGGACCCACATGTACAAAAATATTTATAGCAGCTCTTTTTGTGGTGGCAAAGAATTGGAAATCGAGGGAATGCCTATCAACGAATATATTAGCATACTATTGTGCTGTAATAAATGATAAGCAGATGGATTTCAGAAAAACTTAAAAAGATTTACATGAATTGATGCCGAGTGAAATGAGCAGAACCAAGAGAACATTGTATACAGTATTGACAATATTGTGTGATGATCAACTGTGATGGATTTAACTCTTCTCAGCAATGCAGTACTCCAAGACAGTGCCAAAAGAAGGAAAATGTTCTCCACATTCAGAAAAAGAACTGTGGAGTCTGAATGTAGCTTGAAGCATACTATTTTCACTTTTGTTATTGGGTTTTTTTGTTGTTTATTCTTTCTTGCATTTTTTACCTTTTGTTCTGAATCTTCTCTGACAAAATGACTAATGTCGAAATATATTTAATGTGATTGTAATTTATAACCTACATCAGATTGCTTGCTGGCTTTGGGAGTGGGGAAAGAGAAAATTGGAACCCTCCGGAAATATCTTTACATGTAATTGGAAAAAAAAAATAGGAAAGGCCTCATAGTGTCTTGAGCAGAATGTTGAGGGAAGAAGAGATTTTTTAGAGATGGAGGAGAGGTGAAAGTGTATTCCAAGCAATGGCCAGTGCAAAGCCACAGAGATGGGAGACAGTGTTGTTTGTGAGGGGAATCAGGAAGGCCAGTTTAGCAGGACTGTGGATTTCAAGAAGTGGGGTAAGGTATGATAAGGCTGGAAATGTAGATGAAGACCAGGCCAAGAAGGCCTTTAAAGATTAAACAGAGGAGCTTACATTTGATCCTAGGGGCATTGATGGAGTCATTGGATTTTATTGAGTAGGGGACTGGCAGAGTTAAAGCTGCGATTAAGGAAAATCACTGTGGCAGCTGGAGGGAGGCCATTATGAGTAGAGAGGAGAGAAGAGGGCCCAGGATAAAACCCTGGGGCACAGCCACAATTAGGGGGCATGATATGGATGGTGAAGCAATGAAAGAAATTGGGAAGAAATGGTCAGTAGGAGGAAGACCAAGAGACAGCAGTATCACAAAAATCCTCAGAGGAGATGGTCAACAACGTCAAATGCTGTATAGTGGTCAGGAAGGAGGAAGAAGAAAGATTCACAAAAGAGCATCAGATTTGCCAATTAAGGGATCACTGATAACTTTGGAAAAAGAAAGTTCAGCTGAGTGATGATGAGGCTTGAAGGCAGATTGCCAAGGGTCAAGGCATGGGAAAGAGGGGAGGAAGTAGAGGTAACACATATGGACAGCTTTTTCGGAGAGTTTGGCAGTGAAAGGGAGGAAAGATATTAGGCAATAGTTTGAGGAGATAATGAGTCTAGGGAGGGTTTTTCAGCATGGGGGAGTCACTAGGGGAGAGACTGAAGATAGATGGGACAGAATGACTGAGGAAACAATCTTCTGGAGCAGATGAAAAGCAAATCAAGGTTAATGGTGATATTCAAATGTTAATATTGCAATCTTAGTGGATTTCCTGGGTACAAAGAGGCATCACAGCATGGTGGAGTATGAAGAATTCTTCCTCTAGAGGTGGAGGAACTGGGTTGAAGTTCTGGTTCTTACCACTTGTATTTCTCTGCCCATGTCACTTAACCTTCCAGGCCTTATTATAAGAATGAGTTTCTTGGACTGAATGTCTTCTTCTTTTTTTTTTTTTGAGGCAATTGGGGTTAAGTGACTTGCCCAGGGTCACACAGCTAGTAAGTGTCAAGTGTCTGAGGCACTGTGTCAGGTACTCCTGACTCCAGGGCCAGTGCTCTATCCACTGTGCCACCTAGCTGCCCTTGCATGTCTTCTAAGGATCCTTCCTGCCCTAAATCCACGATTCTATTTCTCTTTTTTTTGGGGGGGGGTTTGGTGAGGCAATTGGGGTTAAGTGACTTGCCCAGGGTCACACAGCTAGTAAGTGTTAAGTGTCTGAGGCCGGATTTGAACTCAGGTCCTCCTGAATCCAGGGCTGGTACTCTATCCACTATGCCACCTAGCTGCCCCAATTCTATTTCTCTTAAAGCACTAATTTGTCTTCCAACACCCTGCTATATTCTGACAATTCTGCCCTCCCCTCCTTCCCTCCCCAGGTCATTCCTTAAGTGTGGAGACAGGGAACATTAGGGTCATCTATTGGGTAAGAGTCAATTTTGCCTGATATGGACTACTCTTAACAGTCTGATTAGCTCAAGCAGTTTCCTGGTTCCTGCTATCAACAAATACACACCAACAAGCAGGTCCATGGGGACCCACCTGTGCTGCAAACATATAGAATATTGTTGTTCAGTTGTCTCAGTTGTATCTGATTCTTTGTGACCTCATTTGGGGTTTTCTTGGCAAAGTACTGGAGTGGTTTGCCATTTCCTCTGTCATTTTCCTCATTTTACAAATGAGGAAAATAAGGCAGACAGGGTTAAGTGACTTGTCCAGGGTCACGAAGCTAGTAAATGTATGTGGCCAGGTTTTAATTCAGGAAGACGAGTCTTCCTGACTGCAGGTCTGGCACTCTAGCTACATAGCTGACCACACAGACAGAATACCACTGACCAATATAAAATGGCCAACTTCCAAGACTGACAAACAGATTTACACCCAGGTTCATAAAGAGGCAAGAACCTACCACAGTGGCAAAGACATATGACCAGAAATCAGATCACTGGTGTTAGGGGAATCTCTAAAACCACTTTTCATAGATTGTTCATTGCTTCTAAGGCAGGGAGCTGCAGGTAAGACTATGAATTAGCTGCATTGCCTATCCACTATACCATACTATATCCAGTTATATCGCTGTTTGACAGCCAACTCCCATTGCTTGTTGTAGGTGTGACTTCTGCCAGATACCTGTGGCTTTATGCATTTTCCATCTGGCATCTGAGTCCACACTGTAGGAAACTCGAGCCACGGACACTGACAACATTTGTGCCAAAAAGATACAGAACAACACAAGTGGAGGTTTGTGGGCAAAGTGAGCCTCCCAAGCCACATCCTTCATACTTCCTTAGCACCTCTAAGTGCACAGCTTGAGTGAAGAATGAGACAGGCCAAAGGAAAGAACACTTTTCTGCCCTCTCCTCTTCCATGTTTCCTAGCTGCTACTAGTGACTTTCCAAGGGGAAGTTAGATTTCCTTCCTTCTACCACCTTAATTCTTCTCCTCTCCCTCACCCCCAACCTCGGCCGCCTTTTTCTGTGGCCCTTTCAGGCAAGCATCAGTTTAGTTTGGCAGTGGTGTTAATAATGACTCATCTCTGCCAGTTTTTGATCTAAACACAGAGGATGAAAAGCTCTCTTTAGACACTGGAAACTTAGCCAAGCTGGCTAACTTTGAAGGGGTGTCACTTCAATATTTCTGACTGCAGTACTTGTGTCTCAACTGATTGCGGCCACTTTATTTTGGGGGGAATGAGTGTGGAAGACAGATCTCATATCCTCTTGTACGATTGAGATCATTAAGACTTGGATAAGCCTGACATAAATGGGGGTGATCTAGGCACTCTCTCTAGCCCTGTGAGTCCTTGATTCCCCACATGCTGCTTTGCGATGTGGGTAGTGACTCTTCAGTCACTTTCAGCAATGCTGTGGCTTCATTTTGCTTTCTGCAGAATTCTAGACTTTGGTGTAGTGTGGTGTAATGGAAAAAAACCAGAGCAGTGTGGAGACCTACATTCCAATCTCTGCTTGGCTCTTAACTGGCTGTGGGACCTTGGGCAAATCACTTCATTTTTCTGGGTCTCAGTTTCCTCATTTGTAAAATGAGGACTCCATGATCTCTAAGGATACTTCTGGTTTTAATCTTCTGTGTGCTTGTGATTCTTTGCCTTCTGGGTCACATATTTAGACCCTTGGCTTTTAAGCTGAATTAGAAAGAGAATACAGAGGACAGATTCCTCAGTCTTTTCTCAGGTAGTGAGTGTAGATTGCTTACAAGGAAGTAGCCAGTGTCCAGCATAGAGAAGTAAGATTTTTTATATTTACTCTGAAATGAAAAGTTTTTTTTTATTTGTTATATTGAGGAAAAGTAACAAAAAGTCTTACAACAATCTAGAATTATGCCCAAAGAGATATAAAATTGTGTATACTCTTTGACCCAGTGATATCATGATTAGGTCTATTTCCCAAGGTGATCAGGAAAAAAGAAAAGAACCCATATGTTCTAAAATATTTCTAGCAGCTCTCTTTGTGGTAGCAAAGAACTAGAAATTGAGGAGATTCCCATCCATTGGGGAATGGATGAACAAGTTGTGGTATATGATTGTGATAGAATACTACTATGCTATAAGAAATGATGAGCAGGTTCATTTTAGAAAAACAGGGAAAGATTTTCATGAAATAATGTAGAGTGAAGTGAGTAGAAAGAAGAGAATGTTGTATACTGGTACAGCAATCTTGTTTGAAGAGTTATTGTGAATGACTAAGCTATTCTGAGCAATATGAATATTCAAATCACTGACAAAGGACCTATGAAGGAAAACATTATCCACCTCCAGAGAAAGAACTTATATATGGAAGTAGGTGTTATATGGTTTCATATCTATCTATCTATCTATCTATCTATCTATCTATCTATCTATCTATCTATCTATCTATCTATCTGTCTTCAAATATTGGTCTTCTCTAGTGTGGGGTTGGGAGGGGGAAGGGTGATAGCTTAGGATTCAAAATGTAAAATGTGTGTGTGTGTATGTGTGTATGTATGTATGTATTTAAAGAGGAGTCTTCCATGGCTTTCAGTAGAGCTGTTTTGGAGGATTTAAGGGAAAATACCAAAAAGTAGTTCACAGGAAGAGGTCTATTGGGATGCTAATTTGATTGAGATAGCAGCAACAGAAATTAAATCACAGATTCACTAATGCATAAATATTTACTTTCATAGTTTCCAGTGAATCTGGAGAGGTTACCTTAGAGGAAGGCAGTGCCTTTCTGACAACCTCTTAGGGGAAGATTTTGTTTGAGAAGGTTACCAGTGGAGGGTAATAGGAATACTTATTATCTGTTGCTGTCATCTTTCAAGAGATAACAGAACTTCTCAGTTGAGATATGTTGAATTAGACCTAATAATGGTTTTATCTATTTAATGTGGTCTCATTTATCTGGCCTCTATTTATCTGGAGATCTGTATTGAAATGCAAAACTTTTCCCCTTGTATGAAAAAGTATAGAGTTGACCAACTTTGTCATTATGTGTCTCCTGAAGAGTTGTATTAATTCACACAGGTCTCTAAACTCTGTGCTCATTTAAGGAAAGTCACCTCTCCAACCTTCTGGATTTCTGTATATCTGAAATTTCCTCTTCTTCCATTCATCAAAATGTACTAGGTTATCCTATGTTCTCAAGTGAAATGACTACCTTTTATCACAGCCTAGTGTCAGGGAATAATATCTGATAATCAAATACACATGAGTAAACCAGAAGTCAGTCTTCATTAAATATATCCACTCCTCATCACTTCTTGTTGTTTTTTTTAGTGAGGCAGTTGGGGTTAAGTGAATTGCCCAGGGTCACACAGCTAGTAAGTGTTAAGTGTCTGAGTCCAGATTTGAACTCAGGTACTCCTGACTCCAGGGCCGGTGCTCTATCCACTGTGCCATCTAGCTACCCACCTCCTCATCACTTCTTAATCAGGGAATGCAGATATGGTTACTATAATTAAAGGTGGCCTTTACCACCCAGCACTTATACAAACAATGCGGCTGCTCCCATGCCACTCTCAACCCCATCTCTGACCAGATGACCTACTTTACTGAAGAAACTGAGACTAACCAACATCAGTTCTCTGTTCTATGCCTTGTTGCAAAATCTCTTCCCCTCCCCCATCTCCTTTGTCCCAATTTTGTGAAGAAAAGACCATTCTCTTCACCAAGAGGGTTTCTTCTGCCCTTGATCCCCTTCTTCTTCCAACCCTTTGCTCTTCTCCTGTTGCCTGCTTTTCATTTGACCATGCCATCCCCTCAAACTATCATCTGGATAGCGAGTTGGAATAGTGGATAGAGCACTAGGCTTGGGGCTCTAACTTGACCTCTCTCAGCCTCAGATTCCTTGCCTAGAGAAGAAGGAGGTAGAACCCCATTTTGTCCAAGGTCCTTTCCATTCTAAATCTTTGATATGCCTCTCCTGCCTTTCTTTACCAAAGTCCTAAAAAGAGTTGTCTATCTTTTAATGCCATTTACTCAAATGTAAAACCCCTTTAACCCTACCACTTCTTTAAAACTGATCTCCCAAAGGTTATCAATCTCTTGTTAAGGGCTAAAATTCTAGCTAGTCTGTCTAAAATATCTAATGAGTGGTCGCCAATAAATTATAAGCTTTAGCAAGAGTTAGACTTTAAGCATTTATTAAGGAGAATAAGAATTTGGTAAAGAGAGAGAGAAAGGCCTAGATTCCTATCTATTAAAGGGAGAGCGCATTTCTAGCTCCCTTCTCCGCCAGAGTCCTCAGGAAAGAGTGCGAGACTGAGCGCCAGTCTCTTCCTTCCTCCTCCCACTAGTCCGCGTCACTTCCTGATACCAAAGACAAGACTCCTGGTCTTGCCCTCAAAGACCTTCGCTTCATGGGCAGAACTCTTCTACAGTTAGTATCCAGCAGGTGGCGTTATTCCAATCGTTACAGTCCCCCCTGTTGTTCCTCAAGAAACAAAATGTTTCCTTGACGGAACAGTAAAAACAATATAATAACTATTGCTAACTAACAATATGTGAACAACAATATAGAAAAGGAAGAGAGGAAAGTTTTGTCCAGAGGGGCGATTTTTTTTTTGTCCTCATGAACCGACGCTTTGACATTAGTCTTGCAAAGGGAGGGCCTCTGCAGAGAGTACATGTTACAGATGGTGTATATTATAACAGAAAGAGAAAAAAACAACAAAAACAACAAACCAAAACTGTTCATTTAAAGTCTCTGAAAGTCTTTTCTCAGATGTCCTCTAGGTGTAGTCGTGGAATGGAAGTCTTTTCAGGGGTTGATGTGTGGATGCTGGTAATCAGCCAGGAAAATTTCCTACAAAATTGAGCTTAACACAACTTTAAAATAGCTTTGTCAATAATCAAATCAAACAATGAAAGTTCTCAAAAACATGTCTAAGGGAATTCAGAATCTTAGTTGTTACACATGAAACATATAATAAAACAAAAATTGAACCATTCTTTAAAATTACATTATTATTATAGTCCCCCCTTATGGAGAGTAATTGAGAAGACAATTGCTGCGATATTAATTTTTAAAAATAATTTTTATCTTT
The DNA here is from genome assembly GCF_019393635.1 of Dromiciops gliroides. NCBI lineage: Eukaryota > Metazoa > Chordata > Mammalia > Microbiotheria > Microbiotheriidae > Dromiciops > Dromiciops gliroides. Next base: position 202,146,618 of record NC_057865.1, read on the forward strand.
GTTTCATCACTTTTTGCATCATCTGCCTAATTATCCTCATGCCATTATGAGAAATTTTAAAATCTAATATAATTGGTAACAGGTGTCAAGGCCAAATTCAACACTGTATTTATCATGACACCTGAGATAATTATGGGGGTTACCATAAAAGAACAGAGAAATGATGGGATATGAGCATTCCCACACTTGAGCAATATATACTGCCCATGCAGTATGCCAGGTCTAAAATAGGTGGATGGAATATATGTCCATGCCACCGAACATATTGGAGGAAACTGAGTCAGACTTAATCAGATGCATGGGATTGAGATGTCCATGGCATCAGGCATATAGGAGGGAGCATAGAAGCCAGGTGTAGGAGCGAGATGGGTGGGATGAATACTTCCAGCCATTTGTACAATATTGTGGGGAAAAATAAAATAAAATATTAAACCAAGAGAATCCAACCTCAACATTTGTCAAAAGCCGTTCCCTTGGCCATACCTTGACTTCATGCATGTCTCCCCTCATGTGACAGTTCAGTGTCTGCTCTTGCATGTATTCCTCTTGTGATTGGATGGCATCTTGGCCAACTGGCATCTGATAACTCAGAATAAAGGCAATTAATGTCTTAAATGATAAGTTCCCATAATGCAAGTCTCATATGGATTTAAAAATTGAGGATAATAAATGATTGCAAAAAATGTGAATACATCTTGACTCAGAACACAATATATAATTATGCAACAATTTCAAATAATACCCCTTTTTTTTTACTTAGTATACAATTACTTTTGTGAAAAATCAGAACATACTTAAATACAAGTTAAAGCACAACAGAATCTCAAAGAATTTTTTTTTTTTTGAAAAAAGAAAACTTTTACAAATGTTCCTCTCTCTCTCTTTTTTTTTTTTTGGGAATATGCTTATCAAAAATAATACTTCTAGAATCAATTTACACTTGCCATGGCAACCAATTTGCCAGGGAAATGCTTTAAAGAGTTTGATCAAATAATCAGTTGAGGAAAAAAAAAATAACAAAAACAAACAACTCAGAATATGGGAGCACAATACTCCTAGAATTAACATTGTATTATGAAATCAAAACCATGTTTCAAAATTAGATAGATGAATGAATAGAAGAAGATACACGTGGAACAATAAAAGACAATGAAATTCAAACTAAGGAAATCTAAATGAATATGAACTTAATATCAATAAGAGTATTATAAAATATAAACTTGATCACATGACTATAAAAAGCTTTTACAAATATTCTCCTTGTTTTAAAAACTAAGTATAAGACACAATCTCAAAAGCATGAAAATCTCTATGAAAATAAACCCATACCATTAATTTCAAAATGTATATATAATAGCACAGAAATCCTATGTAACCTCTGAACTGATACTATTACTCTGAGTGAATTCAGAACACTTTTGATTCCGATATCTAAAATCCCCAATACTCATATCAATACCTTGCTGCTTACTTCTACATTTCTGTAAAATATATACCCTTCCATGGCAAAAGCTGAGTCTTGAACTATGTTGATGATTGTCATTCTTATTCAGCTTAAGTTTTTCTTCTTTAACCCCTCTATATTGTCTGTCAGTCTTTTCACCATACAAATGCTTTATAAGATTACTAATGAAAGACAAAAGCAGGTTAGCAAAATTATGAACAAAACGAGCATATCTGGAATTTAAAGAGCTTTCTAAGATTGTCTCAAAAGCACAGCCAGGCCGGGGAAGGGCTGAGCCTGAAGCTGCAAATGCAGGTAGAAAAAGTTGAGCATGCGCACCAGATCTCTGGACTTCCCAGGCAGGGGAAGCTATGGGCTTGGCCATAGGAGGAGTAGAGGGTGGGGTCTGGAGAGGAGGGGAGGGACCAGAGCAATTTGAATCAGATTTGATTTTGAACTCAGGCCTGGATTCCTCTTCCCCCACTTTGCCTCCAGGTGCTAGGGGATTAAAAGCTTCTAGAGGGTGGGTCATTGCCTCCAGGCATGCAAAATTAGAGCAACAATTAGTGTTAGAATTGGGAAAAGCTGCAGGAATCTCTTCAGGTTTCTCTGAAAAAGCATGGTTGGGAGAGGGAGAGATATTTCCTTGTGTGAGTAAGTTGCTGGCTCTTTTAACAAAAATAAAAAGAAAAATAGAAAATCCACAAAAACAAAGCATTAACATGATCTTATCTCCCATTTGTCTGGTTAAACAGACCAAAATCAAAAATAGGATAATTAGGGAGTTTAAAAGGTCCATTCGAAAAAATTCAAAGGAAAAACACAGCCAGTACACCAGTACTTAGCAGTTAAAGGGAGAGGGAGGGGAAATTTCTTACCCAACCAGCAGATCAGAAGAAGACTGAGGGTTAGCTTTCCTCTTCGTGGTCAGCCATCTGTTAAGGGCTAAAATTCTAGCTAGTCTGTCTAAAATATCTAATGAGTGGTCGCCAATAAATTATAAGCTTTAGCAAGAGTTAGACTTTAAGCATTTATTAAGGAGAATAAGAATTTGGTAAAGAGAGAGAGAAAGGCCTAGATTCCTATCTATTAAAGGGAGAGCGCATTTCTAGCTCCCTTCTCCGCCAGAGTCCTCAGGAAAGAGTGCGAGACTGAGCGCCAGTCTCTTCCTTCCTCCTCCCACTAGTCCGCGTCACTTCCTGATACCAAAGACAAGACTCCTGGTCTTGCCCTCAAAGACCTTCGCTTCATGGGCAGAACTCTTCTACAGTTAGTATCCAGCAGGTGGCGTTATTCCAATCGTTACACTCTCAATCATGAAATATGATGACTTCTTATTACTCTTCATTGTCTTGACTTCTCTTTAGCTTTTGATACTACTGACCCCTTCCTTCTGCATAATTTTTCTTCCCTTGGTCTTGAGCACTCAGATTAATAATGCAGTTTGCCATTAGCAAGGGCCTGATAGCCAAGGTGTCAAATGCAGAAATATTACTGCCAGCAACATTTCAGAGTAGGACCTGAACCAGATTAAAATGTAATTGGAAGTGTCTAACAAAATAAATATGAATACAATGGAGCATAGATGATGTGACTATGTGATTATTTTTTGGACTGTGTGATTTTCTAAGTCAATATATGACCCAGCAGGGATCTTCATGTTCTAGTTTCTATTTGAATTTGACACCACTGGCTTATGGGTCCCCTCACCCATCTTGGTGGATGCTTATGCTAAAACTTCCTTCCCTGGATACCTGTATGTGGCTTTCTTATACATGTTATATCTTAGCCTTCAGGGCAGAGGCTATTTTGCTTTTGTATTTCCAGTGCCTAGCACAGAGCGAGACATATAGTAGGTGCTTAATAAATGCTTAGTGATTAATGATTTCATAGGGACTTTTCTAGATTTAAATCTGCCATTCTCTGAATGATTATATCCATTGGTAGAAATAGAAAAATGTAGCCTTGGGGCTGGTTTAGTATATGGGGAGAGGGAAGTAAGGGAAAGGAGTATAGGGGGAAGCTAGTGAGTTCAGTTATTGATACATTTATTAATTTAGGGAATGAGGGAAAAGTTCATTTCAAATGAGAGAAGGGTGATGAAAGAATGGGCAAAGGGAAAGAAGCAGGAATAAGCCAGGTGAGGTGATGCCATGAGGTTGTTTCCTTTAGGCATAAGCATAATAATAATAACTAGCATTTATATAGCATTTTAAGGTTTGAAAAGTGCTTTTCAAACATTACCTCATTTTATCCTGACAATTACTCTGGGAGGTAGGTGCTATTATTATCCTTAGTTTATAGATAAGACAATTGAGGCAGACAGAGGTTATTCTGACTTGCCCCACATCTCATAGCTAGTAAGCTTCTGAGACTGGATTTGAACCCAGTCTTTCCTGACTCCAGGTCCAGCATTGTACACTGTACTACCTAGCTACCTGATCATAGGATTGTTCTTGTTATTTTGTTTTGATACTTATTGATGGAATTTAAATATCTCATTTATTTCCACATTAAGTTAAAAAGATTTTCTACTTTGAGTATCTCATTTTGTTTAGCTTTATGATAGACATAAGCATTAGCATTTGAACCAATGTTCTCCTTCCTCACCATTTTCCATTTAATTTAATAGGAATGGATCTTTTGCAAATTTGCCCTTGACTTCTGAGAGAAGTAGGGTGACTACGGAAGCGGGGTAAAAGAGAGAGGGGGATGGAAAAACAAGCAAGGGAGAGCTGGTACAATATGAGAATGCGTGCATATATGAATGTGATCCAAAGTGTCTCTTCATATCACAAGGAATGTTACAAGTTCTAAAAATAAATATTCCAGGTAAAATGAAGCGTAATTTCCTTAAATCTGCAAAATATATCCCCTTCTGCACAAGAATATAGTGGGAAAACAAAATAAAATGCAGTGAGATACTATTGGTTTAGAGTCTCAAAAATTATCAGGACATTCATTGGGTGATTCTGGTGAAATTTTCAAGTAAAGGGGCCTGACAGAGAGAGAGGGAAGTTTTGAATAGGATCTTGTAGAGGTCCAAGGTGACAATACATTCCTCTTCTTTAACCGGGCCAAGGCTGACTTCCAGCCAACACGTTTCTGAGTGACATTAGTACAATGAGAGAATTGTTGACAACTTCCTAAGGCAACCTTGGGGAATTAGAGGCCAAATATGGGCAAAGTAAAAGTATGACTTTATTTGTATCAGGGACATCATGGTAATTGTATCCTTCTAAATGCTTTTCAGAGTTCAGTGCTTTACCTTTACTGCCAAACTGATGTTAGATTAATAATTCAGATGCTAGTGGGGATGGACAAAATGATCAAGAGAAAAAATTCAAATGAAATTGCCCATCGATAAGCATTTATTATAAAACATCTACTATGTGCCGGGCACTAAGAATTGGGGATACAAAGAAAGACAAAAGTCAGTCCCTGACCTCAAGGAGCTTACAATCTAATGGAGGACACGACATGCAAAAAACAACATGCATACAAGCTATGTATAAGATAAATAGGAAATGATCAACAGGGAGAAGACTCTAGAATTAAGATGTATTGGGAAAGGCTTCCTGTAGAAGATGGAATCTTAGTTGGGACTTGAAGAAAGCTGGGAAGGCAGAAGGTGGAGATGGGGCTGGAGAGCATTCCAGGCATGGGGGAAGAGCCAGTGAATATACTGTCTTGTTTTAGGAGCAGCAAGGAGATTGGATCACATGGTAATAGAGGTAGAGTATAAGAAGACTGGAAAGAAGGGAAGCTAGGTGGCACAAGAGGACCTGAGTTCAAGTCCGGACTCAGACACTTGATGCTTACTTTAAACATAACTAACTTTAAACACAAAATATGTACCAAAAAAGAAGGCAAAAGCAAAAGTAATCATAAAACTTGCTCAATGGAAGGCCAAAGCAATAATAATTAAAACATAAGTTAAAATCCACAAATCTGGATCACACTTTTCCCAGTTCACATAGGGATGTGCACAATGAGGCAGAGTGGAGGAGTGGGTATGGGTTTAAAGAAACCTAGAAGTGAGGCACATGAGAAAGGAAATCTTAGTTCTTTGGAATAAATCCTGACTCAGAACACATCATGTATTACCTGCTGGGTAAAACTGGTTCTCTGCTGTCTGCTCCCCTTCTGAGCAAAGCTGCTTCTTTGCTATTCTTCAGTTGCTTAAGCTTAAGTTTCAGGCTTTTAAAACTACCTTTAGCTGGGCTCTGAGAAAGTGTTAAGCTCTTGCATCTGAGTTGCTTTCGAAGAGGTCCTCTCAATATACTTATCTGAGAAGCTGTTTTCTTTTAGGTCTTTAGAACTGTCTCAAACTGCTTTTCTCACATGAATGTCCTTTTTCCTGCCCCTTTCTGCAAATTTGAGATCCATATGTGAAAGGAAGGGGTAGTACCTTCCTTACATAACTGCAGAAATAGCTTCTAAATCTTTCTAAAAATAAATTCCCTTCTGGTTGTTGGTTCTTTTTTTTTCTTTTTTAAGAAATTATTACCAGGTTTTTTACATTAAAATCTTGAATTGAAATTTTCTGACGTAAAGATATTGATCACACTCACAGGTAAAGAGAGACCTCAGCTTGTCTACAAGTCACTACTCAAGCTTCTACTTATAGACTTTTGCACCACTTATTTATTTATTTAACCAAACTATTCCCAGTGCTAGGCTGGGCAACATTATCCAGCTGCAGGGCAAAATTGTGAGGAAAGCTTTTCAATCAGGGGATTCTGTGTCACGTTCCCTTCATGATCTGGCTTCATGTGGCTTTCCACCCCGGGTGTTGGGGGAGAGGTTATTATTGTGCCCAATGCTCCGTGGCATCGAACAACTGAGACCATGCTGAGATTCAGAGTGTGCTCTTTGGACCTGTCTTCTCTTGTTTGCTCTGCTCTTATCAAAAAGGGGCAGCTGCTCCAGGTAGGATTTCTTTCGATCTCCAGACTGTGTATCTAGCTGAGCCACACTAATTTGGAATCTCTTTACAAGTTCACCAGTTTCAAATTCCAAACTAGAGCTGACCTTTCTCAGAGATAGTTCACAATAGTTATATGACATTTTAAACAATGCTTGTATGAACCCACATGGTCAGACCCATTCTAGACCAATTCTATAGCCTCCCCCAGCCACCTAAGTCACCTTAGATATGTCTGAGTATGCATTATGGACTCTGAGAGTGGCAAAGTATTGGGGTAAATATAATAGACCCTTTTCTTGAATTCACTAAAAAGCCCAGGATCCATTGTCTTCTATTTTGAGATTTTTCTTCTTTCTTAAAAGGCAGTATCAATTCAGTACTGATAAAATGTAGCTGAAGGATTATTTTTTTATGCAGGTAGAGGTTTCCCCTTTCTTGTTATTATCAATAAAATGTAAGATCCAAGGAGAGGAATTGTTTCATTTTTGTCTCTGTATCCCTAGCACCTAGCATAATCCCTGGCATATAGCTGACATCTAATGAATGTTTGCTGATAGATTATCTTTATCATCACAATCACTATTTGCCTGTTTATGTGTATGGTGCCGTTAAGAATAAAAAGTCTTCTGCTCTTCTCCACCCCAAAGCCTGACTACTCCAAGAAATAGAATCCTCTTTCCACTTGTTCCACTCTAGTTTATATCCTTCTAAGAGGTCCTTATCATTCAAAGTTTATTCCATAGTAATCAGAGGCAGAACGGGTGGGTAACCAAGGGTTATTCCCATTACAGTAGCATCAGCTTTGTTGAACTCTACTTGTACAGTGACCTGGAGTTTTCGTAGTACAAGCTAAGCCCATTTAACTCAGTCTCAGTCCTGCATCTTAGAGCACCAGCTCACTAATACAAACCCACTTTTCATTAAAATACAAATTATAATGTTATAAACTATAATAGAGCAGATTCCTTAACACAGCTAGCTATGTGCATCCACATTATACTGAACTGTTCAGCTACCTTTCATCTTGCAAGCTGATATAGCACTAATCTATGCTCTCTGCCTTGGGTGAAGATGATAATTTGGTTATCCTTCCTCTCCTAAGAACCAGGTGAAATTCGCTTACTATATTCTACCCTCAGGCTATTAAATTCTGTCATCCTAAACCTGTGTCAATTCATTCCCTTCCCCCCTTGGCAAATCAGAAAGGATGTTCTGGTGTTATAAGTTCACCTTGATTACCTCAGACTCCCAGTGGGGGGGAGTAAGAAGTGGGTTAGTGTAAAATATGCATAGACTGGCAAAAAGGACATATGTATTTACAAAATCATTTTAAGAGATACATGATCTAGAGACTAAGGTCTTGCTAGTTTGATTTTTCTCTTTTGCTCTGTTATTCCCTCAGTCTCCAAAAGTGTTGCTTTATTTCAGTCTCTCTTGTGTCACTGAAAGACTTCGTGGGAGGTAGGCATGGAGTTTGTGACAAGGAACTTCACATTCTGGGTGTGCATAAGAAATCCGGAGTTTTACCTTTTCATCTCCTCTGCTCTCCCATCTGAGGCACCAGCCAGACTGAGGGTCATAGATGTTTACAGGATAGTGTGACTAATGGGGTGACAGTTTTTGTGGTCTCTGGTCAATTACATTATCAACATCCACAGCTCCCTCCTCCCCATGCCCACCCCCAAGTTAGGGAGCTCCTATGTATATAATAATTCAAATGTGGCAAAAGTTATAGAATCTTGGACTTAGAGACAGAAGGGACACCCTAATTTTACATAAGAATCTGAAGTGGGGGTGAAGTGACTTCCCTTTGGACACATATTGAGTTAGTGAAATAGCTAGAGCTAGAACCCAGAACTGGTTGATGATGGTAGTTTGAAAATGATATCTTATAAAACAGAGGTATATTCCTAGACAAGGAACCATTTTAAAAGGTTCAAAGCAGTTCCTGTCAATCACAAAAAATCTTCATGGGCTTTAATTATCAAAACTAAAAATAGTTTTCTGGGTTTTTAGGACCAACTCTGTATAAAAGACTCAATTGCTTTGGAATCTAGCCCTATACATCTCTTCAATGGTCAGGCCAAGGTATCAGGCCAGGAGGTTGGGTACATTCAAGCCAGAGAACAACCACTTGTCATAAAATGAGGCTGGGCAGAAAGCCAAGTATGCAGAGATTGCTCTATATTGATGAGAAAGGGTGATTTATTCCTGGTCTTGGCCTTCATCATAATGAGATTGCTACAGAAAAATAGAAGTGACATGAGGACACTTTTTGGATATACATCAAGCCTTCTTTTTCACATACCTAAATATAGGCCAGTGATTTTCAGAGTCCTGTTCTGATGGGCAGGGAGAAGAGCTAATGTCTGGTAGGGTCTTCAGGCGCAGAGGCTTATTTTCGAAGTTGAATGTATGCGTGGTAGGGGGTACAGCTACCAAACACCTATAGTTGTGAATCTTATTATTTAGGGCTCTGAATCAAAATGCGTTAGAGCTAGATTATTTGTCTAGGAGCTTTTAGATTTATAACTTTTGATTTCATCACTAAATATGACAAAAAGTATTAAATTTCAGAATTAAGTTGGAGAAGTATTTGTAGATAAACAAACCACACTAGGTGCTTACCTTGCATTATACAAAATGTTACATGAGAATTAATGCAACAATGAAACACAGTTCTTAAGAATAGAATGTAAACTTCTCTGGGGCAAAGACTATCTCAATTATATAATTTGTAATCCTAGTGCATAGGACAATACATAGTAGGTACTTAATAACTGAATTTTGAGTTAATGATATTTTAAAAAGCTTTATTGATGCCTTTTATTTTTATATCACATTCATTTCTGATTATGACCCTCCTAATTTCCTCTACTCAACAAATTTTCTCTTGTAAGGAATATATATTTGAAGAAAATTTCTACAGAAATAATCAAAACATTAGCCACATTTGACAACCTAGGCTAACATAGAATGGGGGGTAGGTATGTTAGCAGAGATAATTTTCCAAATAAAGTTCTTATAGTTATTTAGGATACTTGTAACTAGAACTCAGGTTTTCTTATTCTCTGTCCACAACTCTTCCAACTAAACCATATTTCCTTCCTCCTTTCTTATAATTTCTAACTTGACAATATCTTAAGGAAAGAGGGAATAGGACATCAGTATACACATGTATATTATCTTAAAAGCTTTTGATCTTTTGGAACAATTTTGCCTACTATTATAGGACTATAAAATCTGAGGGCCATGGGAATTTCCTCTCTTAAACACATGACAAATGTAGATCAAAAAAAGAGGGAGGCTGGGGGCAGCTAGATGGCGCAGTGGATAAAGGACTGGCCCTGGATTCAGGAGATCCTGAGTTCAAATCCGACCTCAGACATTCGACACTTACTAGCTGCGTGACCCTGGGCAAGTCACTTAACCCTCATTGACCCACCCAAAAAAAAAAAAAGAAAAGAAAAAAAGAGGGAGGCTAGAGGGACCTTTCCGGTTATCTAATCCAGCATATTTGAAGAATAATAAATACATTTTCTTTTTTTAAAAAAATAATAATGTTGTTGTTGCCTTCCTGTTTCATGTTTTAGATAAACTCCAGACTGTAAGGGAGTCAGGGATAGATCAGAATCAAGCATCATATTCAAGTGATAGTTGCACAGCAGATGGGCAAGGCTTGAAGTCACACTTTAAAAAGTTAAAATCCTATTCCTATGTCGAAGATTGAATTTGGATTAACAAGATAAATTTTGAATAGGGACACCACAGTACCTCTAAGAGTGACAACCTCTCCTGACTGCTTTCATTCAAGAAATTAAAGAAGTTAAAAATAATAACAAAACAAAATTTTTCTTAAGTCTAAAGAAATAAGATGATAGGTTTTGTTGTTTAGTCTTTTCTTGACAAATGTAATGTATTTGTGTGTGTGAGAGTGTGCGTTTTTGTTTGACATGTTTACAAGCTGAATGTTATACTCACCTCCATTGTTAATTTATTTTCAGGAATGGCTAAATGCATCTTATTGTTGAAAGTCTATCTTTCATTCATGATAGGCTCAGTTTTTCCAGGTGACATAATTTCAGGTTGCAATTTGTAACCCTTTCCTTTTATAATATTCTTTTCCATTATTTTCTCTGAGTTCTTATGGCTAGATAGTAATCCTGATTATTTGAATCAACATCTCTTCATAGCTGAAAGCCTTTTTTGTTGTTTCTTGTAGAATTTGTGAAATTTTGCCATGTCTTGCCTTGGAGTTTCACACCTGAGGATTTTATCTGATACTTTGTTGCTTATGTTAAAAAGTTATGTATAGATTTCTGGTATTATTTCTCACAGTTGAGTATTCAGATTTTTTTTTTCATTTATCATGTTCTTATGGGAGATCTGACTTGCCTCTTCCTATCCTATTTTTCAATGTCAATTATTTTGTTTTGTAAAGAACTCATGTGTTCTTTGTAAAGAACTTGTGTGTTATTGAGTTCCAAGGTTGTCATTTTCTTTTCTTTCTTTTTTTTAAAAAGAATCTTTATTTCTTTAGAATAATCCCCCATCAGTGTTTTAATATCTCTACACTCTTGTTTGTCTTTATTAGCCTCAACTTGTTTCTGATTGCAGCACTGTAATCATTTATATTTTGCCCTAATTATTTTCCTCTCCCACTGCAGGAGGAGCTATCCCAAATCTCTTTTTCTCTTTAAGCTTTCCACATTTTCCCCTCCTCCTAACCTTTCAGTTGAGAACCTTGCCTCATAATTTACTGAGAAATTAGATGTCATTTTCTATGAGCTCTCTTAATTTTGAAATCTTCTGAAATCACTTCCCACCCTTTTCTTCCTTACCTCAGTCTCTGATAATGAGGTGGCCCTTCACCTTGCCAAGGCAAACCCTTTTACATCTGCATTTTCCATTTCTCCCTACCTACTGATTCCTTCTTGACTGTCTACAAATATACCCAAATTGTTTCCTATCCTTGTAAAAAAATCCTCACTAGACCCTATGGTCCCCTGAAGCTATTTTCTTATATTTCTCCTCCCTTTCTCAGAAAAAGTCCCAGGAACACACTGACTACTCTCATTGCTTCTAATTCTTCTCTTCTCATTTACTTCTCATTTCTTTAAGGATGTTTTTTGACTTTATCTTTTGTGAAAATTTTGTTTTTATAGGTTTTTATGTTGGAGAGGTAGGCAAAGGTCCATTGCTCTGCTCTATTGCTGATCACATGACACTAAGCAGAAACTCAGATTCTTTTTCTTTCTTTCTTTTTTGTGAGGCAATGAGGGTTAAGTGACTTGCCCAGGGTCACTTAAGGAAGTGTCAAATGTCTGAGGTCAGATCTGAACTCAGGTCCTCCTGAATCCAGGGCCAGTGCTTTATCCACTGCACCACCAAGCTGCCCCCAGAAACTCAGATTCTAATGAAAGAGGGCTAGTGGTTGGATACATTTTTTCCACACTAATTGATAGGGACAAATGTCAGATTGGGAAGGGGGAGGAGAAGACTTTCATAATGCCTGGATTGACTGACCTTAATAACTTATTATTTATCAGAACCAGGGACAATATTGTACAGTGGGAAAAGTAGTGGGTAGGAGTGGGAACACACCTGGGTTCCAGTTCTGACTTTGAGGTTCTTTCTATGTTATAGAATATTAGAGGTCATTGGCCTAATAAATAATAGAGCAGGGGTTCAAACTCCAGTCTCCAGACTACTGACAGTCTCATTCTGATGATTACTTTCTCTTTCAGCAGGGTGAGCAATGAGATGGTGAAACATTCTATGCTTATTCTTACTCATCTCCCTTGACCTCCCAAACCCTCAAGCCGGTTGTTTATCTGCAGCTCTCATCCTGGTAGGAGAGATGACAGGAAGGTATATCTGTTCATCTTGCCAGTTGAAGAAACATGGCAAAGATTGTTAGGGCAAGAAGCCTTCTATTTGGATCATCTAAAGGGAAGGCTATTAAACTCTGACTGGAAGAAGGGATTTAAAAGAGATCATGAGGCTTAGTGTTAACATGGGTAGTCATTGGCTATAAACTATTAATTCTAGTTCTTCCTCTTGTTCATAATGTTACCCTGGATAAAAAATATTTCTTGTGCCTTTATCTTTTCATTGTCTCCACTTATAAGCAAAGAGAAGACTGTCCACTGGTATAGTAGATGCTACATTGAAAAAGGGTGGGGAAAATGCTTGGACAAACATAAAGTGACTAAGAAATGAATGGAACCAGACTCAAGAAGGAGAAAGAGAAGGTAGTTGGCTCTAGTCTCCAGACTTCTCTATCCAATCACCATCAGCCTTGCTCCTTCTTGCTCTTCTGCCTCTTCTTCCATTTTCCTTTTATGTATTATGTACTTTAATTAGAATGTAAGCTCCTTGAGGGTAGGCACTATCTTGTTTGCTTGTATTTGTAGCTCTAACACTTAGCTCAGAGCCTGGCACCTGGTAAGTATTTGATAAGTGTACACAAGGTAAGGTAAGAAAAAGCAAGGGAATACCTAGAATGCTAAGTAAATTGATGGAGTGGTTAAGGGAGGCAAATTAGTGAAATAGGCAAGAGGCAGGTGCAAGGCTGAAGGGGAAATTGGTGTAGCTGTGGCTGTGGAGTCCTTGAGACAAAGGAGAATACTTTGAATGGGGTTGTCTGTAAAAAAAAGTTTTAAGGACATATTTAAGGTTGGAGTGTAAAGAGCCACAAGTAGTTTCAAGAAACAAGGCTGAAAATCTCAACCATTAGGAGAAGAGATGAAATGGTGCCAGTAACTTGGATCAAGTGTGTGATGTTTTAATTTTTTTTAAATTGTAAGCTGATCTATCTCCCAGAGGAAATTATTTAAAGACTCCTTCCCCATAATTCAGGTCTTTTTTTCTGTTCTTAAAGGAAGCCAAAAGGTGAAGCTTCCAAGGGAGGAAAAAGAGATCTGAGGTTAAGAAGGGAAGATGACCCTTGTCAGGATATTTGAGTGGCAGAGTGTTATACAGAGGAAAAAGACAAGGGAAAGGAAAGCTATACAACTGGAATTTTAAAACAGATTTGAGCCTCTTCCTGAAGATGAGAGAGCTAGATGTTCTTAGGAGGAAGAAGCTACTTATCTTTTGAAGAATGATATTGTAGACTCAAAGAGATTAACAGATAATCCAGTGAGGGTCTGAGGATGAAGAAAAGAACAGTTATACTTGTTGGTGATACAATACTCAGGGTCACTGAGGCAGTTGTTTGTTGATCTGATTAAATTAGAGAGGTCTATTGTCTTCTTAACATATGTATTCAAGATATAACCAATAACTACTCAAGACTTATCAAAACATTGCTACCATTCACTTCTGGCACAAATGGCCCTGCCAGAAAGAACTTTAAAAAACATTGCTAATGATTAAGAAATCTTGGGCAAAGATACTGAAGAGCAAAAGGGCACAGACTTTGGTTTTCTCATTGTTGTTCAGTAAAGGCAAGGGGGCGCAGAAGAGAAAAATTTATTTGAGGAATGAACAGGTGGGTAAAAAGGTGGTGTCTGAGAATGGTATTTAGATTTCTGGATCATGGTTTACAATGTAGTGTTGACAAATTCTTGGCCAGCTAACAAAGTTCTTGGTACAGTTAACAAAGAGATGAAATACAGTTAATAAAGGCTAGTAATATATTTGCCAGGTGTCTTGAAAATCTAATCAAAAGAATATTAAATCAAAAAGTGGTAGAGGGAGAAGGCTGCTTATTTATATCCCTTAAGTTATATACTATAGAGATTAGCCTCAAAAAAGAAGAATGGCTGAGATGCACAGAAATTCACTAGAGACAAAGTCAAAGAATGGAGACTATAGCAAAACCTCAAATATTTAATATACAAACACCCAAAAGTTAGGCCACAAATAGCAGAAAAGAGATGTTTTAATGAGAGAAAACAATTTTGGCCTCATAGGTATCATTGAGAATTGGCAGGATGAAACTCATGATTAGACCATGTTTCTGGATGGGTATAACTTATTCAAAGGAAATAGGATGGTGGGATAGGCTAACATTGTATCATTAAGAGGGGGAAACTCATGTGAAGAAATCCAGGAATTAGAGGAACATAATAGAGAGTATTTGGGTGAAAATGAAAAATGGGAATAATAGGAATGATTTTGTCATTGGAATATACTGCAGACCACCTGGACAGAAAGAGGAAATAGATGAAACAGATCGTGATCCTGACTTAGAGCCCAAATATGCAGCCGGGATGAGAGACTTCAGTTATCTAGACATCTCCTAGAACTCTCAGCCAAAAGCAGAATCATTAATAACATCTTTATTTGCCTTAGTGAAAATTTCATCCTTTGAAAGGTGGAGGAACCAATAATTGGAAATTTCATTCTAGATCTGATTCTTACAAACATGGAGGAATTGGCTGCTGGGGTGGAAATGCTTACATGGAAGTAACCATTCCATCTTACAAGTTGTAATAGAGGGAGAAAATCCAAGCATAGTCTTTCTTGCTTGTACCTTAGATTTTTATTTATTTATTTATTTATTTATTTATTTTTAGTGAGGCAATTGGGGTTAAGTGACTTGCCCAGGGTCACACAGCTAGTAAATGTTAAGTGTCTGAGGCCGGATTTGAACTCAGGTCCTCCTGACTCCAGGGCCGGTGCTCTATCCACTGCGCCATCTAGCTGCCCCTTGTACCTTAGATTTTAATGAAAGCATATTTCAAAAGTTCAGAAGAAAGATAGGTAGGATCTAAAATGGACTAAAATATTTCAAGGGAAGTAAGTCTAGGAGGAATGAGAAATACTCAAGATTGAAATTCTGGGCTTTGGGCAAAACAATTTTTTAACCTCTCTGGGCCTCAATTACCTCATCTATAAAACTGAAGGCTTTGCCCTCAGTGACCTCTGGGATCTCTTCTAGCTCTAAAACTGTAATCTTATGGATGATCTTATCAAATTCCATTTATTAGATACTAACTATGTATCAGACATTGGGCTTAGCTTCTACTGTCTTGTTTACAACATCCCTGTGAGGTCAAGTATTATCACCCCCATTTTACAGACAAGTAAATTGAGGCTCAGGGAGGCTTGCCCAAGTTAAATGAAGGTGTCCTGAGTCCAAATTTTATGTGTTTTCCACTAAACAATGCATCCTTTAATTACATTTTCACTGGTCCTTAAATTCCTTCTATCTATTGCCTTTCTAGGGCAGCTAGGTGGCACAGTGGATAGAGTGCTGGGCTTGGAGTTGGGAAGACTCATTTTCCTGAGTTCAAATCTGACCTCAGGTACTTATAGCTTTGTGACCATGTCTATTTGCCTCAGTTTCCTCATCTGTCAAATGAGCTGGAGAAGTAAATGACAAACCATTCCCAGTATCTTTTCCAAGAAAACCCCAAATAGGGCCATGAAGAGTCAGACACAACTGAAAAATGATTGAATAACAGCAACATTGCCTTTTTTCCTTCCAGGTGGGATGTTTGGCAGAAGAAGCTTGCCCTTTTGAACTGAGGGGAGACCTATACAAAAATGATTAAGCCTTTCTAGTACTTAATTTATTTGCAATGTTAAAAAAACCTAGTTCTACAAATTAACTTCAAATAAGCCCTACATCCAATCCTGGGAATGTTATAGTTGAGAAGACAATTGTACATCTCTGGATTATTTGGCTCCCATACAAAAGTAGTAGGTGTTAAGGAGGTGAAATTTGCAATGTTATAAAAAGAACACCACCTGAAATCTATTATAGCATCTTCTCTTCAATTAGCTTGAGTCCTTCCTGAATGTTGCCTCATTCATCCTCATGATAACTGTAAGTCATGAGTTTTTTTTTTTTTTGTGAGGCAATTGGAGTTAAGTGACTTGCCCAGGGTCACACAGCTAGTAAGTGTTAAGTGTCTGAGGCCGGATTTGAACTCAGGTCCTCCTGACTCCAGGGCTGGTGCTCTATCCACTGCGCCACCTAGCTGCCCTGAGTCATGAATTTGTAATGCCCACTAACAAAAGGGGTACTAACAAAATGGGGTATTAATAATAGGGGTCCTTTTACTTAAAGCAATATGGTAGAGCAGTGATGAAATTGTGATATAACATGCACATATTCTTGATCTCAACCTTTTGCTTCCCTTCTCAGTGTCTACTCACTCTGCAGTTTGTTTAGCTTACCAGGGCTTAGCAGAAGATGTTGATCATTTACTAGGTAGGTAATTTTGTAGTAGAGAAAGAACTGAAGTCCAGAAGAGCCCACCCTTGACTTTTCCATTCCACACAGATCTCTCCTTTCTCTTCCCTTGTAGACTATACTATGCAGATTTGCATTTTTGTTGCTCTTTGAGGCATATTAATCTTGCATCCCTATATTACCTTAAGTTCTTTTAAATCAGGGAGACCTTTCTAATGCTAAGCCTAGCAAAATATGAGGCATTCTGGAAATAATTGATGATGGAGAGATTCACAGTTTACTGATTAAGAGTTTTTAGAGTCTCCCCTGAAGATACAGGAACCAAGGTATCCTGACTCTTAGCTTGGTGTAGCACTCACTAGATGATAAACTTTTCCTTGTTGGGTCTTACTCTACTCCAATTCTTATTCTCCCCTTTTGATATAAACCTTTAACTTCACTGTCTTTCAGTGAAGCAAGGACAGATTTGCCAAAATGCTAGGATTTCTTGACCGGAAGTTAGTAAAATGTAGCATCTAGACAAATATTTCCTGATTATTCTCTCTAGGAAGTGGTATCATTCTTCATTCATTAATTCCTTCACTAAACACACATTTATTAAATGCCTACTTAGCATTTTAAGACCCTAGATTTAGAGCCAGAAGGTCCTTAGAGATGAACTGGTCCAAACCCCTGAATTTTATAGATAATGGAATCGAGGGCAAGAGATGTGAAGTGATTCTGTTCATCTACATAAGATGATATGAAAGCTTTAAAGCACCTTATGAATGGGAATTATCTTGTAATGAGTGGAATGATGCCATTTGCTAGGGACTTACTGTAGAAAAGCTCTGCCATGAGGTGAAGGTCTCTGAGGGCAAGACTATGCATCTTTTCTTCAGTGTCAGGAAGTGGTTTGCATGTGGGAGGAAGAAGGGGGAGCCTGGCGCTCTGACTCACTCTTTCGTGTGGACTCTGGTGGAGAAGGCAGCTAGAAATCCGCCCTCCCTTCTCTCTTTACCAGATTCTTATTCTCCTTAATAAATGCTTAAAAGTCTAACTATTGCTAAAGCTTATAATTTATTGGCGACCACTCATTAGATTTTAGATAGCATAGCTAGAATTTTAGCCTTAACAATCTGTAGCAGTAAGAAGGAAAAGAAGGGCAATATTGAGGTTCTATTGGAATCACATGCTTCAAAATTCTCATCTGTAAAGGGAAATGGGTTACCTTAAATCTTAACTAGTAGTCAAGAAGTGTGTCTGGGTAAATTTTCTTTTGTATTGCGTAGATAAGCTTGTGGGTGGTTTAGCTTTTATTGATAAGCCCCCATATTGATAATCAATAAACCTTTTTTTTTTTTTTTTGGTGAGGTAATTGGGATTAAGTGACTTGCCCAGGGTCACACAGCTAGTAAGTATCTGAGGTCGGATTTGAACTCAGGTACTCCTGAATCCAGGGCCGGTGCTTATCCACTGCGCCATCTAGCTGCCCCCATCAATAAACCTTTTATTGATGATAATGGTACAAGGAATATACTGTTTTATGAGAGTTGTTTCCCCATCACCTTAAAGCACCTAAGATTCTGTGGATTTTAAAGGGAGCAAATTTTTTTTTTTTGAGGGGCAATGGGGGTTAAGTGATTTGCCCAGGGTCACACAGCTAGTAAGTGTCAAGTGTCTGAGGCCGGATTTGAACTCAGGTACTTCTGAATCCAGGGCCGGTGCTTTATCCACTGCGCCACCTAGCCGCCCCCCCCCCCTTTTTTTTTTGAGGGGGAGCAAATCTTTCTGTCTGTCTTGCTGTGCAAGTGCCAACTCTACCTTCTGTGATTAAATAATTATTAATAATGGATTTTTAGGGGAGACCCAGAGATCAATTTCAATCCTTTCTCTCCCCTTCCCATCCCACCCATTCCAGAAAGTTCAGCTCTATCTTGGGAACAAAGCTCTTGTCTTGAGCCCCAGGGAACAAAGGAAATGGAGACAGACTCTTTTGTCTAGCTCAGTGAAGAACTACACCTAGGTACTGGACTTTGCCTTTTAGCTATGGTCTTTTGCATACTCTTCTCTGATGTTATCTGTAGAGTTCATTTTCATTTAGACCATCCTCAAGTCATGTCAATCAATGGAACTGAATGGTGCTAACCAATTAGCTTAGATCAATGTACAATGACCCACCTCTATCTAAAGAGGATAAAACCCTTGGCCACTCCAGGGTTGCACTCTCTTGACTCTCCCTCTCTTGCTTCCCTCTCCTGACTCTGGACACTCTCTATTAGATCACACTCTTCCTCTTAGGACAATGTAAGTCTGAAGGTCTGAGACCATGGGAAGTAAGAGAAACACATGGTCAATACTTTACTGATATCCAGTATTAATTAATAATAAGTGTTTACTACCCAAACTGGTATAATAGCAATCAATTAATTTATAAAAATATAGTTTTAGCAATAATTTTAAAAATTATTAATTGTATTATAAGTAAATGAAGAAGCTTCAGACTCAAATTCTATGACCTGGGAGAAGAAGCTTTATTACCATATATCCCTTATGTATTATGGGGCTTCCTTAGCAAGGAAAGCATGTCTCTTGAGGAACATTATTTCTACTAATTCTACTTTTTTTTTTCTCCCTGTGGGGCAATGAGGGTTAAGTGACTTGTCCAAGGTCACACAGCTAGTAAGTATCAAGTGTCTGAGGTCAGATTTGAACTTAGGTCCTGTGAGGACCAATTTTTAATTGGGGAGTGCTAGCCAAGCAGCTTGCTGAAATATTGGGGCAAGGAAGGAGACCGGCAGCCTCCCTCAAAGCAGAACAAGATTTATTTTAACAAGAACGAACTTTAAAAAAACACAAACAGGATCAGTAGGATCAAGGGAAAGGAAATAAAATGGGGAAAGGGAAATTATAATACCTGAAAAAATACCACCGCCCAGGAATCAGCTGAAAATACGCAGCAGAATGCCTGTTGCTTTCCAGCTTCCACCTAGAATGCCCAATTCTCCTCCCCCAAACCTAGAAACACCCCACATAGCCCCAGCCAATGGGATGGCTGCTCTAACAGTCACATGACTGCCCTCACTAGGCTTCCATTCATTATAATTTTGCCAGGCCCATGTAGGCATTGGCAAGTGGTGATGACTTGAGGTGCCAGAGCCCTGACAATGGCTACAAGCAGTGGGTGGAGCACCGTGAGGTTTGTGGAGCCCCAGGCTAGTGGGCCCTGAGGCATAAAAACTTCAAATAACAATTAATTCTTTACAATCCTCCTGAATCCAGGGCTAGTGCTTTATCTACTATACCACCTAGCTGCCCCTTAATTATCCTTTCTTAATGAAGAATTGCATTACTTGTAGATTACTGAATGAATCAATCAGCAAACACTTATTAACATCCTATTATGTGCTAAATGCCCTACTAAGTGCTGGGGATATAGAGACACAATTAGTCAGTTCTTGTCTTTGAGGTGATTGAATTGCAGTATATCTAGACCCTTAAAAGTTATCTAGTCCAATGCTTTTACTTTATATAGATGAAGATACTTTGCTCATCTGTAAAATGAAGGTCAGACTTGAGTTGGGCAGGTGTTGAATCTCAACATGGTCATAATTTGGCAAAATCACCTTCACTTAGTATGGGCTCATGACACAGAGAAATTGTGTCATCGTATTTCTTGCATATTTTGAATGTGAAGTACGTAAACTTGAAGTTAAATGGTTTTGCATGGAAGTTAAAAGTACCATCATAATTCTGGTTGTCTTTCTTATCCTTTTCTGTAAGTGTAATAAAATGTTTGCAAAGAATTTACAACTTTAAAAAGAAATTGAAATAACTTAAGAACAGTCCAAGCTGAGTTTGAAATTTTCAACAATTAAATTTGTCTTCTTTTTTTGTCTCTAGTTTTTCTAAAAAAGTGAAATAATATCACTTTGCCATAATGAAATATATAACCAGTTTGAAGGGAAAATCCACTGGAGTAGCTAAAACTAGCAAAGTAAAGACAATAGGAATAATTTAAGTAGTCACAATATAGCAGCACAAAGTAAAAAGTCCATATCTAGAAAATATATTTCACTATATTTAGCATTGGCATTTATAAGAACTATTACTAATGATGAAGAAAGACCTCTGTGCTTAATTTTATGTACAAATGTTTAGCTGAAGACCATATGAAACCTAATAAATTGAAAGACCATCTTGAAAGTATACTCACAAAATACATCAAAAAGACAAGAAACTTTTTCCAGAGAAAATTAGATAAGTAAAAGCAACCTTTTAAAAAAAGTCTGTGATATCAAAAGAATTGCTTGGATTATATAATGTAAAAAGCCTCATTTGATAGAAGAAATATCGATATTACCTATAGCTGAATGATGTAGTTGAAGCAGTGGCAAATCACATATAATGCACCTTCAAATGTTTCCATTTGCTGGGAATGTAATGAGAAGCCTAGGTTGCTGAAGACCTTTTGATCAATTCACCAAAAAACTAAAATCTTCCTATTTTATATTGCAAATGGATGAAACAACAGATGTTAAAGATGCTTATTTGAATAAGTATGTACTATATTGTTTTTGAAAATTATATTAGGGAAGTTTTGTTACTTTGGAAACCTATTGATGGCAATGCTAAATCAAGAAATGATTTCATAGTAATTTCTTTTACTGAAAAAAAAAATGTAATGTGGGAGAATTGTGCAATGAGAACACATTGGATCCTTCACAGTCACTTTTATGAAGAAATAAGTAAGGAGCTACAGATGTTTTTTAATTTATTATAAAAGTAATCAACTTTATAAAAATAGGTCATTAAAAAGGAAGTTCTTAAAAGTGAGTGATAATAGAGGTTTGGAGCATAAGGTACTTCAGTATTATTGCAAAATACGCTGGCTTCATCACACCAAAATACCTTGGAGAGTATTTGAACTAAAAGAAGAAATTGCCATTTTTCTTTCTGAAAATAATAAAAACATGAAACAAGTTCATTTTTATTACAAAAAATTCTTCTTATAGTTTGCATATTTGATGCATTTTTAAAAACAGCAACTTAATCAGTGCAAGGTCTTCAAATCCATACTCTGATTCAAAAAGCAAAAGTTACTGCATTTATAAAATATTTAGAGTTATGGATAAAATGATACCTGTTAATTTGATATATTTTGCAGTTCAAACAATACCACCCTGAAAATGAAATAGCTAGAAAAGAGATCTGCTTATTGATCATTTGAACAATCTGAAGAAGCTGTTCTCATTTTATTTTAAAGACTCAGACATTTTTATGTAAATGGATAAAGAATCCATTTGCTATGGACAAATATGATACATTTCATCTTACTCCAAAAAAGAACAGTTAATAGATTTTTGTTGTGATTTACCCTGAAACAAGCATCTGAATCTTAAAAATCTCACTTTGGGAGGGCTATAGGTAAATAAAGAGTTCTTTTGGTTTATCAAACACTACTGATACAAGTTTTACTACTGCATATTACACATTATTTTTGTTAAGTGGGTTTTTCTGTTGTAAATTATATAAATAATAAGTCTCAATTAGTGATTGAAAAGAATTATAAATAGTAATATCATTAATGATATCTATCTATCACATTGTTATTATAGGGGCAGATGTTATCTGATGGAGTTCAGATACAAAAGATTCTGGTACAATCACGATTCTATTATTTTATATTTCATATTCTGCAGAATGTTATACAGGTAAACAAAATAACTGCTTTTTTTTACAATTGATTAAAAATATTCTTCTTTATGATCATAGAAACTAATATTTGGAAAAGTCCAGTAGCAATCGGGATGATGGGAATGATATATACCATATCCCCTTCCCACATGATTTTTACTTCTGCTTTGTCTCTGTACTTTAGAAACATTGTTGTGTGCAATTTATATTTTATTAATATTTGAGATAATCTCTTAAAATATGTTTCAAGGACCAATATTACATCCAGACAACTGTGAGCAAAAATTCTTTATGTGATAATGCTCCTGTTCCAATAAGTTGATTGTTTTAATATTTATTGATATCTAATATTGATATATTAGATTAGTATATTAACATTGAACAATCACTTCATGTCCATCAATATTCAACACATAAGTATTCAATATTAATCAATTCATCCATAAGAACTTAAGAACAATGTTTTAAATAGATTTCACTGTATCAGATATTCACAATCTCCAAGCTTCATCGAACAAAAAAAGCTTTCAAAGTACAGAAGAAATTGTGTAGGAATGGGATGAGGTGCACATTATCACATCATCCTGTCTTCTACTAGAATTGTACCAAGGATGGCTTTAGTGAGCCTACAAAAGGTGAACTTATATTTTGGTACTTTTATTCAACTACAGAAAAGACAGTGACTTTATGCACAATCATTAAATATAAAGCAATAATTGGCTAGGTTCTTTTTTTTTAATTTTTTGGTGAGGTTAAGTGATTTGCCCAGGGTCACACAGCTAGTAAGTGTTAAGTGTCTGAGACTGGATTTGAACTCAGGTCTTCCTGACTCCAGGGACAGTGCTCTATCCACTACGCCACCTAGCTGCCCCAATTGGCTAGGTTCTTGTCCCAGGACTGTTTGAATTTGATAGAATTAGAATGATTTTTTCAACCACCACCACTATAATAAGTAGGAGTAGTAGGAATAGTTATAGATATGAAAATTAAAATGAGTTTATCACTAGATATCTGTTACATTATGTTGTGTTTAAGATTTGTTTTGTTATAAATTACAATAAATTCTTATTTTAATAAAATACAAGCTAAGAAAATCATTTGTTTAGATGGTTATGTGAAATGTGCATTTGTGTGTATATAATTTTTTTTGAAACATAAAGTTTGGAAGCCATCAGTCTCAATATGTCTATAGCCCTTCCAGATGTAGGATTCCATATATTCATTGATACTATCTTCTCTGTCTAAACTACCCTAAGGAATTTACATCCTTTTTAAGGAAATAAGATGATATTCACATTGATAAATGAATGGTCTTCCTCTTGCCACTCCTCAGCTCAAGAAACTGCAACAACATTCTATCAATATTGAATACTTATATAATGAATAGTGATGCACATGAACTGATTGTTCAATACTAATATACTAATGTAAATTCTTTAGTGTAGTTGAAGCCTGCTCAGGGACAAGAGAATGGGCTGAGTGACCCTTGGAATGTTAGTTTAGCCCACACATTAAATGGGTACATCTAATAGAAAGAATTCTAGTTATGAATCAAGAAACTTGGGTTTGAATCTTGGTTCTCATACATACTAGCTTGCCCAGGGTCACACAGCTAGTAAGTGTCTAAGGCCAAATTTGAACACAGGTTTTCCTGACTCCAAGTCAGGTGCCCGATCCGCTCTGTTACTGAGCTATGTGACCCTGCCAAGGTCACATAGTAAGAATCAGGTGACATATGAAGATCATAATGTACACTACCTGTCACACAGAGTTGTTATAAGGAAGGAATTTTGTAAACCTTAAAGTGCTATAGAAATGTGAGCCATTATTATTTTTCATGTGTTTTGAAAGGTACAGTTAACTTTGCACTTGAGAAAAATGATCTTGTTCTAGTGCTTCAGCTCTCTATCATTTGCTCTGTGACCTTGGGCAACTTATGCAATTTGCTTTCTTTCTGATTTTTCAATACTCTCAAAAGCTTCCTATCTCCTTTTTCAAGTATCAACCTGTAAAATAGTGTAGAAACAGTATTATCTGAATACTGTTGGGCGCTAAAGGGCAGGAAAGTTGTGACCTATTGCTGACATACAGTTTATACTTTTTTGTCTAATTTAGAGTCCTAATTGTGGCCTAAAGTGTAGGGTTTTTTCCCTTATTCCATTGCATTCAGGAAATATTTTTGAGAGTCTACTAGGTGCTGAGGAAAATGCAAAGATAGAAATATAATTAAGACATGGCATCTGACTTCAAGACTTCCAATCTTTTTGGAGAAAGAAAGCTCCAATATAAAGTAGAATGAGAAAAGTTGAGAGGTACAACCAACTGTTTTGAGAGTTCAGTGTAGGGGGAGAGCAGGGAAGAGATAGTATTTGATCTGGACCTGGAAGGAAGGGTAGGCTCCTGACAAATGGAAATGGGAGGGGAAGGATATTCCAAGGATTGGGAAAGCATGGGATGTGCTGAACGAAGAGTGAGGTGTAGC